>NW_026878878.1:0-247446 GCF_032173495.1 Musca vetustissima | reverse complement strand
TCATCCTAGAAACATTGTACGAGTATATTTTGTTGGGAGGTAAAGCGTGTTGATAACAAAATATCAGCATGGCCAGAATTCAACTTGGTTTTGGGTGAATTCTATGCCCACTTCTTATCACCAGGCATTTTAATTATCCCGCCAAAATTCATTTGTTTGTCTTTAATTTTTTTCCATTCCTTGAAAAACTGACAGAGAATCACGTTGTTGCTGATTGCAAGGTTAAGAAGGATGTTGGGGAGGAGGCGAGAAAAAAATCGCCGGTTATATATTGACAAATTGTTTGCTTATTTGTCCAATTGCCGGAAATTGCATATAAGTGGTAAAAAACAGTCAATGGCATTTTTTGTTCGTCTTTTCCCTACGTCTTCTTTCAGTAGCGCCATGTGAGATAGTGGTGGTCCGCATTGTGTGCGGTAGGTAGGTACAATTTTAACATGTTGGCACCTCTCGGCAGGGACGTGCTTTTTTCCCGAAAGGGCCAGCATGACAGATGTAACCACAGTGGTCAGATGTCGGTTTTAATCGGGGTAAATTTTGTTTCAATGTTGAAAAGACCAACGCCCAAATAGGCGTGGATTTTTTAAAGAATATTTTTTCAAGTAGCCAACACAAGGCGTGGATTTTTTAAAGAATATTTTTTCAAGTAGCCAACACCAGGCGTGGATTTTTTAAAGAATATTTTTTCAAGTAGCCAACACAAGGCGTGGATTTTTTAAAGAATATTTTTTCAAGTAGCCAACACAAGGCGTGGATTTTTTAAAGAATATTTTTTTCAAGTAGCCAACACAAGGCGTGGATTTTTTAAAGAATATTTTTTTCAAGTAGCCAACACAAGGCGTGGATTTTTTAAAGAATATTTTTTTCAAGTAGCCAACACAAGGCGTGGATTTTTTAAAGAATATTTTTTTCAAGTAGCCAACACAAGGCGTGGATTTTTTAAAGAATATTTTTTTCAAGTAGCCAACACAAGGCGTGGATTTTTTAAAGAATATTTTTTTCAAGTAGCCAACACAAGGCGTGGATTTTTTAAAGAATATTTTTTTCAAGTAGCCAACACAAGGCGTGGATTTTTTAAAGAATATTTTTTTCAAGTAGCCAACACAAGGCGTGGATTTTTTAAAGAATATTTTTTTCAAGTAGCCAACACAAGGCGTGGATTTTTTAAAGAATATTTTTTTCAAGTAGCCAACACAAGGCGTGGATTTTTTAAAGAATATTTTTTTCAAGTAGCCAACACAAGGCGTGGATTTTTTAAAGAATATTTTTTTCAAGTAGCCAACACAAGGCGTGGATTTTTTAAAGAATATTTTTTTCAAGTAGCCAACACAAGGCGTGGATTTTTTAAAGAATATTTTTTTCAAGTAGCCAACACAAGGCGTGGATTTTTTAAAGAATATTTTTTTCAAGTAGCCAACACAAGGCGTGGATTTTTTAAAGAATATTTTTTTCAAGTAGCCAACACAAGGCGTGGATTTTTTAAAGAATATTTTTTTCAAGTAGCCAACACAAGGCGTGGATTTTTTAAAGAATATTTTTTTCAAGTAGCCAACACAAGGCGTGGATTTTTTAAAGAATATTTTTTTCAAGTAGCCAACACAAGGCGTGGATTTTTTAAAGAATATTTTTTTCAAGTAGCCAACACAAGGCGTGGATTTTTTAAAGAATATTTTTTTCAAGTAGCCAACACAAGGCGTGGATTTTTTAAAGAATATTTTTTTCAAGTAGCCAACACAAGGCGTGGATTTTTTAAAGAATATTTTTTTCAAGTAGCCAACACAAGGCGTGGATTTTTTAAAGAATATTTTTTTCAAGTAGCCAACACAAGGCGTGGATTTTTTAAAGAATATTTTTTTCAAGTAGCCAACACAAGGCGTGGATTTTTTAAAGAATATTTTTTTCAAGTAGCCAACACAAGGCGTGGATTTTTTAAAGAATATTTTTTTCAAGTAGCCAACACAAGGCGTGGATTTTTTAAAGAATATTTTTTTCAAGTAGCCAACACAAGGCGTGGATTTTTTAAAGAATATTTTTTTCAAGTAGCCAACACAAGGCGTGGATTTTTTAAAGAATATTTTTTCAAGTAGCCAACACAAGGCGTGGATTTTTTAAAGAATATTTTTTTCAAGTAGCCAACACAAGGCGTGGATTTTTTAAAGAATATTTTTTTCAAGTAGCCAACACAAGGCGTGGATTTTTTAAAGAATATTTTTTTCAAGTAGCCAACACAAGGCGTGGATATCTTTTTTCAAGGACCAACACAAGGCGTGGATATCTTTTTTCAAGGACCAAATAGGTGCAGATTTTTGAATGCATATTTTCAATTCAGAACACTGTGATCCATCCAACCCTTTTTTATTAATGACGTACGTAAAGTTGTCAATCAAAAATAATAATAATAATTCACATGCCTGGCAAGAATATGAAAAACAAGAACAACAACAACCGCCGATACATTTTATTAAGCAAATAAAAAGAAGTTCATTCGCAAATAAGCAGTATTTAATTTCAATTCCCTTTAAATGTTCTGCATGCCCCCAGCTGATGTTGCCGCTGCCGGTCGGTTGGTATCCCAAGTGGAGACGATAAACTTGTAAAACTACTAACCAGCCTGCCAGGCAGTGTGTTATCATTCACTTTGGGAAGTGGATGTTTGTGTTTGTATGGTTGTCTGTCTGTGTTGGCACTTTTAAAATTGTTTCTTGTTTTCTTTGCAAAATTTTTTTACGTTGACTAGAAGCAGGTTTCGATTTTCATTCATAAAAATTATGAATGAAATTTATTTTGTTTGCAAAAACTTTTTTTCGTCTTATTTTTGTTGGTGTGTTGGCTGGCAGTGCATTAAAGAATGCAGTTATTTTAGGATTTTCAAATTAATTGTTATCTCTGCTCACACCGAAACAAATAAAACGACATAATGTTCATTATAATTGGCGGGAAGTTAATTTCTTATCGTTCAGTATTGCCCCCCATAAATATGTCGTAAATATATATTTTGCCTACATTTTGATTGCATTGTAAAAAAATGTTGCAATCGACCTTGAATGAAAAAAAATGCAAAATCTCATCTGTAAAGAATTTTGTTTTTCAATTTGTGAAATTTAGAAAAAGTAACGTATTTTATGTTTATCTGCATTTTGAGTCATTTGTTTGTGCATTTTTTTTTAAGATTATGGAAGCTGTGTTGGGGATTTTGTGGTTATACTCATGCTGTAGAAAAACATTTCAAATTTATTTGCAATAACAATTTTACCAGCACCCATATATATCTCCAAACCACAACCAGAATTCCAATTCAGTCCATTTCCTTTTAGTTAAAGTCATTCTCCTCCTCTTTATGGCATTTAATTATTTTTTAATCTATTTCGTGGTTTTTCACGGCACCATAACCACCGATCCGGGAGTCTGTGCTAGCCACAAAGATGTCTGGTTGTGATTTTTTCTTCGCCTTAATCTCGTTGGACACATTGACTTCTAAGAAAAAGGAGGTGGTTCTTTACATTTTATGAAAGACGAAAAATAAATAATATGTCAATTAAAAATAATAGTAGTGGAAATCTATTAAGTTGGGGAAAGAGAAATCCATTATTTTTATATGAACTATTGACTTTATTTAACATGCTTCGGAATGTCCGTTTTGGGCCACATATGCATCTTTGTGTTGTATGATTTGTTGCTATTGCCTCTCTCATAGAAGTCCTGCTCTCTAAATCTAGTAGTCGATTGTAACAATCCTCCCTAATTCTCCTCCTAAAGAAATTTTGCAATGCAAGAAAAAGATGATAACATTTGGTGCCAAGTCCGGACTGTATGGCGGATTCATTAAAACTTCCCAACCAATCTCCCAAGGTTTTTGTCGAGTCACTGTAAATGTATGTGGCTGACCTAGTGGAAAACGACACCTCTCCTTTTGGCCAATTTTGACCGTTTCTGGTCAATTACAATCTTCAAACGGTCCAGTTGTTGACAGTAGAGATCAGAATTTAGCATTTGGCCAAATGGAAGCAACTCATAATAAATAATAACCTTTCAGTCCTACCGAATGCATAGCAGAACCTTTCTGACCGTTAGTTCTGGTTGAGCCATCGTTTGAGATACTTCACCGCTCTTTGACCACGATCGTTTTCGCACAGCGTTATCGTGTGTAATCCATTTCTCATCTCCAGTCACCATTCGTTCAAGAAATGGGCCTATCTCATTCCGTTTGGCCAAGGCTTAGTGGTGTGGCACCCAAACATCGGTGGTGTGGCACCCAAACATCGAGCTTTTTTTTGAATCCAGATTTGTGTACATGGTTAAAAGCAGATTTATGGTTGATGTTTAACGCCTGGGCGATGTTACGACTGCTAACATGCCGGTCAACTTCGATCATTTCTCCGATTTTATCGATTTTACCCCCAACCTAATATGTATATTGAAACTCTACTGAGGTCGAAGTCCTCCAATCCATTTCAACAACTCCGAGAAATAGCTCGTTACAATCAGAACATTAACCATCAAAGAGCTCAAATATTTCAATAAAATCGAAGCAAGTAGAAACTATTTCACCCAACAGTTTAGCCGACCACATTTTGTGGTCGACTAAAAAGTCGCATTCAACAGTCCTAACCGATCTAAGGGGTTTAATGTCATATCTGTAGGTAGTCCGATATTTCATCTACCAATTTTGGAATTCGCAGATGGATAGTGTTGGCCAACAAATCCTACTAAGGTCTGAGTAAACAATATTCTTTAATAAATCCACGCCTCAGTTGGCCCTTGAAAAATATTCTTTAATAAATCCACGCCTCAGTTGGCCCTTGAAAAATATTCTTTAATAAATCCACGCCTCAGTTGGCCCTTGAAAAATATTCTTTAATAAATCCACGCCTCAGTTGGCCCTTGAAAAATATTTCTTTAATAAATCCACGCCTCAGTTGGCCCTTGAAAAATATTCTTTAATAAATCCACGCCTCAGTTGGCCCTTGAAAAATATTCTTTAATAAATCCACGCCTCAGTTGGCCCTTGAAAAATATTCTTTAATAAATCCACGCCTCAGTTGGCCCTTGAAAAATATTCTTTAATAAATCCACGCCTCAGTTGGCCCTTGAAAAATATTCTTTAATAAATCCACGCCTCAGTTGGCCCTTGAAAAATATTCTTTAATAAATCCACGCCTCAGTTGGCCCTTGAAAAATATTCTTTAATAAATCCACGCCTCAGTTGGCCCTTGAAAAATATTCTTTAATAAATCCACGCCTCAGTTGGCCCTTGAAAAATATTCTTTAATAAATCCACGCCTCAGTTGGCCCTTGAAAAATATTCTTTAATAAATCCACGCCTCAGTTGGCCCTTGAAAAATATTCTTTAATAAATCCACGCCTCAGTTGGCCCTTGAAAAATATTCTTTAATAAATCCACGCCTCAGTTGGCCCTTGAAAAATATTCTTTAATAAATCCACGCCTCAGTTGGCCCTTGAAAAATATTCTTTAATAAATCCACGCCTCAGTTGGCCCTTGAAAAATATTCTTTAATAAATCCACGCCTCAGTTGGCCCTTGAAAAATATTCTTTAATAAATCCACGCCTCAGTTGGCCCTTGAAAAATATTCTTTAATAAATCCACGCCTCAGTTGGCCCTTGAAAAATATTCTTTAATAAATCCACGCCTCAGTTGGCCCTTGAAAAATATTCTTTAATAAATCCACGCCTCAGTTGGCCCTTGAAAAATATTCTTTAATAAATCCACGCCTCAGTTGGCCCTTGAAAAATATTCTTTAATAAATCCACGCCTCAGTTGTCCCTTGAAAAATATTCTTTAATAAATCCACGCCTCAGTTGGCCCTTGAAAAATATTCTTTAATAAATCCACGCCTCAGTTGGCCCTTGAAAAATATTCTTTAATAAATCCACGCCTCAGTTGGCCCTTGAAAAATATTCTTTAATAAATCCACGCCTCAGTTGGCCCTTGAAAAATATTCTTTAATAAATCCACGCCTCAGTTGGCCCTTGAAAAATATTCTTTAATAAATCCACGCCTCAGTTGGCCCTTGAAAAATATTCTTTAATAAATCCACGCCTCAGTTGGCCCTTGAAAAATATTCTTTAATAAATCCACGCCTCAGTTGGCCCTTGAAAAATATTCTTTAATAAATCCACGCCTCAGTTGGCCCTTGAAAAATATTCTTTAATAAATCCACGCCTCAGTTGGCCCTTGAAAAATATTCTTTAATAAATCCACGCCTCAGTTGGCCCTTGAAAAATATTCTTTAATAAATCCACGCCTCAGTTGGCCCTTGAAAAATATTCTTTAATAAATCCACGCCTCAGTTGGCCCTTGAAAAATATTCTTTAATAAATCCACGCCTCAGTTGGCCCTTGAAAAATATTCTTTAATAAATCCACGCCTCAGTTGGCCCTTGAAAAATATTCTTTAATAAATCCACGCCTCAGTTGGCCCTTGAAAAATATTCTTTAATAAATCCACGGACAGCTCTCGTCAGACCAAACTCACACTCTACCAGAAGCTGGTATATGCATCTGAACAAATCTTCAGTGACTATCAGGGTCGAATGAACCACGAGGTATACCATCTATACACGGGCATCGACATAGTTAGACGTATCGAGCTGCAGCGACTACGGTGGCTAGGCCATGTTGTAAGAATGGCTCAAAAGACATATAAAAGCGAGAAGAAAAATACCACAAATTCGATGGAAAATTCAAGTGGTAGATAACATATCGAAACATGGTCTCTCAAATTGGAAAACTGCGCACAATATCGACGTGCATGAAAATTTTTTTAAGCTAGGCTTATGGAACAAATGGTCTGTCTCGAGCCAACTAAGTAAGTAAGACGCTTTGATGTCTCTTTCATATATCAGTGACGTTGAATGTCGTTCCTGATGGAATATCTCCTTTAAAAAAATAAAATATAAAATCTAGACTATGGCGTATTTAAAATCTCCTTCATCTCAAATCACATGTACATTAAATTGGTCATTCCGCTGGGAACCTTACCAACTATTTGACGGAGATGCCATACAATATATATATTTACCCCCTATATAACGCTACGCTTCCATGTTTGGTTTTCCCAACCGAAATGCCTGTTATAAGACATTCCGAGTTAGTCGAGGGTAAAAAAACCTATTTGTAGAAAATCTTCAACCTAAGTCCACGTTTTGGTATCACCCCATATAACACTATAAGGTGAATTTTGGTTTTAGCTGCATGTACGGAAAATCAATGTCAAAACTTCGATCCCGTTAAAAGTTTCACACCGTATTCAGTGTATTGAGAGTCCTTGCCGAATTTTCAAGCGTAATGTTTTGTAATTTGGTATTTCGTTTGATCAGAGGATAAAAACCCCTATTTAGAAAGTAGGTACATTTTGACATAGTCCTTTATAATATTCTCACTGATTTTATCAATTTTAAATGTGGGAGGATAAAGGAGCTCGACCTGCAGAAGTTAATGTCATTTTAAAATGCTAAAATATGTTTTTTCACTTTTGAATAGGAAAAGTCCTCGCATTTTTTAGAAGAGGGTTTGGGGTTTTGCTATATTTCAACAGGTATGTGTGTATTGAATTTTGAGATTTATGACCTCTCCTATTGAAATATTAAGACAATAAGATAGTCCAGTAAAATGAGAATAGTACGCTAGAGAGGCGTACACCTTTAGCACATTTATATTATGTGGATAGTTGCAAACTTCCACATATAGAGTCTCTAAGGGATAACATTGATTTAATTCTTATAAAAAAATCCAATGTACTTATTTGTTCAATTGCTCTTTATTATTTAAAAGAGACAATACTATCGCATTCTGACAAAACAATCATTGTAATTATTTCTAAAAATGTTCACAACTTATTTGTACTTATTGCAAGGGGCTAGAATGGGTTGTTAATTGTTTGAGATTTCAACAGGTATATGCATTGAACCTGCTGATTTATGAGTTCATTTCGTGATTTATAGAAAGCAAGATTAAGTGAATAAAAGGATCGTGTAAAATCGAGGGATGTTCTACGAAAAAGGCAACTTCGGGGACCTCTTGTATGACATAGTCTAATAGAAAATAGAAACATTATCAGTGTGTCCAATATCACAATGTTAAGGGAGTTCATTAGGTTTGTAATTTATCGAAATATTGTCGCTAATATGGGATAGATTTGATTTAAATCGGACACACCATGCCAAGAGGAAGGCCTTCAAACATAACCTGCATTATTAATAATAACCATAGGATGGATCATAATTTTTGAACATTCTATAATATATTCCTGAATAAAGTAAATATTATCAATGAACATCGATACATATATACTTTTCCTACACATTATTTACAAATATGAATACATTCTTAATTTCCAGGAAATCTTGGCTAAAAATCTATAAAAATATATATTATGAAATATGAGTTAACGTTGTGATCAAATTTTTGTCTAGACCCTCAGACACACAAACAGATAAATTCCATATGAAAACACCACAAACAACAACCAAAACTTATTCAAGACAATGTTGTTGTTAGTCAACAACATTCCCATGCCTTCAACATTCCTTTGCCAAGAATTATCACAAAAATTGATTTTTATATCTCTTTGTGAATTATGGCTAAGACAGAAAAAAATCACAAATAGAAAACCAACAAAAAATATTGTCTCACAATTCCACATACCCTTAGCAGCACAATATAACAATAAATTCTAATAAAAAATCCTTCCAGTAAACCTTCTTTTAACACACAACTCTCCCACAGACAGACACCAAATTCGAAATGACAAGGACCTGTTTCACAGAATCAAATTGAAGGCTTACTATTTTTTGTTGTTGTTATTATTTTCTTGGTTTCAATCAGCTGACTTGACTGACTATATGACCTTTATAACCTCATAGTAATCAGCTAATTTTTGTTGTTGCTCCTCAATGAGTTGTCGTTTACTACATTGCTGTGTTGTGGTGGTACCTGTTTTTATTAAATATCTCACCCTGTGATTTTTATATCCACACTTGCGGCTCGATTTATGCACGTGCATTCATTCTCTGTAACGTACATATGGAAATTGTTGTTGGCTATTCCTTTTAGTGTATAATAAAAATGGTTGTAAATAAATTCGGCTTTAGAGGATGTGTCAATGATATTTCACTTGTTGCCGCAAAATTGATCCTTTAGTATTCTTTACGCATTAGTATTGGTTTTACCTGCCGAAATTAATTATAAAGTTTCCAATTTGAATTATATTGGGGAATAAAATCAATTAAAGGTATAAAACCACTTTACCATGGTATAATAAAAGATGGGAATGGTTTTTGGTAGTATCATTTATATAGGTATTAAATTCAAAATGCGTTTTATGGATTTATTGTTAAGAAATATAATTTTTATTATGAATATAGATTCATTTCAGGTACCACCACTAATAAATAATTTCTATGGCACGATAACAGTCGCCATTGTCCGTTACTTTCTAAAATAAATAAATAAAATATGAACCGATAACTCCGCCAAACCCTTTCTTCTGGATAAAGTAGCAGCACTAGAATATCTTTAATTAACATTTCAATTAAACCAGACAAGGAGCTTTTCTCTGAACAAAATTTGGTTCGAAGATATCGATCTCTTGTCTACTTTGATCACAATATAAAGTTTAAATAATCCGATATGATCGAAATTGTTCATGATCGTCAAATTTCCTATTGACAGCGTAGCCAAAAAATTATTGATAGAAAATGCTAGAATTTATAGAAATATATACTTTTTATACCCTACACAACTATGTTGTCAGGGTATTACAGCTTTGTGCAGCCCCAAATGTTTGTAACGCCGCGAAATATTGGTCCTAGACCCACCTTTAAGTATACCGATCGTCACATCTCGACTAGCTGAGTCGATCTAGACATGTGTGTCCGTCCGTCCGTCCGTCTGTCCATTATAATTTGTAAACACGACACAGGCCACAGTTATGGACCAATCTTCACGAAATTTTGCATGTAGGATGGGCTCTGGCCAATGAAGACCCCTATTGTTTTTGGAAAAGATCGGTTAATATTTAGGGGATGAAATGGACCAAAAACATTATTTTTGTCGGTTTTTCTGGTCGCTCCAGAGGCCGCAATTATGGCCCAAACACCGCGAATTTTTGCATGGAGAAGGGGGTCAGGGCAGAGAATAAGCATGCATGTTTTTATAAAGATCGGTCAATATTTAGCGGGTCAAATGGACCCTGACTTTTGTGTGAAAAATGACAAAATTTGTATTCTATGGCATATATATTTACTCCTGGAGGATGTAGACCCGAGGAGTTGATAGCATATCCAAGAGGAGTGGTTGGGCTTTAAATTGATACCAAATATAGTGATGTATCTACTCAGATGTGGAAGTTACAGTCAAATATTTACAGGTGCTTACGTATTCAGATATTATTTAGTAACCCATTACCACAGTAGAGGGGTAATCTAACCAGGGCCAATATTGCGCACCAGTGTATACAAAAAAAAATTAATTAATTTTAAGAAAAACATAATTTCGGAGCCCCCCCGCATATGTCACTGATATGGGTCTAGCCAGAAAAGTATTTTAACATTGAAAACTTTTTACAATTTAATTCAGACAGTATGTAAAGTCCGTAAACTGGGATTATACATAAACATGGACCAATATTGACAATTTTTAGTTGAAAGATGTTGCTCCAAAAGAGGAGAATAAGAGATAAGGAGAATTTCCACATAATGGAAACCCAATATATAAAATTAGAGTCTATTGGATTAAAAAATACTCAAAATATCGGAAAGTGGGCCTATATAATTGATTTTCGAAGTTGACTTGTCTAATCAACACTATACTAAATTTCGCAACCCTATCCCAAGTCCTTGGGAAGATGGAATGATTAGAAAACGGGTAGACAGATAGGATTTCGTAGAATTATACCCTGAAAGCGTCGTATGTGAACATATTGATATTTTACAACCGGAATGACAAAATTCCATACTCCGTACTTTAGTGGAGAAAGAGAAATAAATGGATATCCGTTCTTTATATCCCAAATTTAATATAAAATTCGATACCACTTGTTCATTCTCATGTGAGAAAATATTTTCAAATTCAATAAAATCTATAAATGAATAAAACGATATTAACGGTACCTTCTTTTCAGAATTTATTAAAAAACAAAACTTCGATTCTTTTCCACGGAAATACTAACCAATAATCTATCAATAAATTGTGATATTATGAACCCACATTAAACAATGCTTTCGAATACAATAGCAAACAATAATTGAAACAAAGACTAGTTCATATTTCTAAAGGACGACAAGACCATAAAATGTTGGAAAAACGGTTGTGTGCCGTGGTCACTGATAAATTCCCATGCCCAATAATTTGTTGGTTTGTAGTGGACAAAACAATGAAAAAATATGATTTTATTTTTTTATGAATTACAATTAAAGGATCTGAGGACAATAGATCCGTTACAGATATTTGTGTGCGCCAATAAAAAATTATAACAGAATCACTGAGGCATAGATGACTGGAAGGACTTACATAATTGGAAGTGGTGGCGATCAATAGTTTGTTAGGTGGTTCGTTAGAATATTGAACGTCTATGTTTAATATTCTAAATAAATAAAAAATCTACCACTCTCTTTCTCTAGGACTCCTTAGTACTACTACCTGTTACCCATGTTGACCTACTATTTTTTAATATTGTGTGTATAACCATATTAGAAAAACACATGACCGGCAATAAATTAGACCACTCGAAGAAAAGAAAATACCCCATGCAAAGATTGCGTAGATATACACATAAAGTTGTTAGTATATCCTTGTGATATATGTAACTATAGTTATTTTTCTAAACAAAATTTAAATCCAATTTTAACTAAATTTCTAAAGAAAATACTTTGACTAGTTAATAAGGCGTGAATTGGCTGGCCAGCGGAGGGGGTCAATCGTCGTTGGGTTATTATGCAATAACAATTGTTGCTGTTTTTAAGTATTTGCCTTATACATACTCAAATCTACATACTTACATGTGTTTTCAAGTGCGGGCCTCTTCAAGAGAAGTGTTTCCCAAAAATGCACTTAGCAAAAGGCCCTATAGGTCAATTTGCCATTGATTCATTCATTCACCACAAAATAATTAAGTGTCGTGCCCTTATGAGAGATTTCCAAATCTTTTTCCATTGCATTTTTTGCATCTCTTTGAAATTGGAGTACGGTACTGCTCGGTCGGTCGGTCGGCTCTTGTGGTAATCATGGTTATAGATGTCAGTGGTTAAGCCTATTAAAAGGCCGTAACAAGTATTCCCAGAAATTTATTTAGATTTATGCTGTAAAATGATGTCACTTTCCCAAAGTGTCCTATTATCATTGAAGAGAAAATGTGTCCTTAACCTACAAACCTCTTAAGGTCATCAATGATATTTTTTAACATAATAATTTTACTTCTAGCGTCTTCCGATCAAATTGCAACAAAATTACAATAAGAAAACAAAAAAGGCAACCATCCAAGGGACATTCCAAAATTTAAGAACGTTAACTGGATTAAGTGGCAAATGGAGATTATCTTTTTTTTGTTTTTGTTGTAGTTGTTGTTTTTGCTCATACTTCAAATTTCGTTATGGTTTTTTGTGTGTGTCTTTATTGTTTTCTTAGAACACTTTGTGCAAAAATAATGTAAAAAAACATCGTCGAACATCAATAGCCGCTGACATTTATTTGACACTTTTTTTTTTGGGTTTAGCTGAGATTTGTTGCTGATTTTTTATTTTTCGGTTTGGGTAAGGATATAAAATTACCGAAAAGCAAACCGCATTGATGAAATATTCAATATGCATGCATAAGGATTTTTTAAATATTGTGGGAAGATGAACAGATGTTTAGTTTATTATTAATATTAAAAATTGTGTACAAGACCATGAAAAAATGTGACATTTTTATTTGAATTTTACATTTCTGGGTATATTCATAAGAAATAGATTCTGGTAGACAATTTGTCACATCATATTGATCACAATTATATCTGACAATGTTATTTGTTCGTGTGGTCCTATGAGTTTTTACACATCATGAAATATCGGTCCTTGGCTCACTTTATAGTATGGATCTAGTAATTATCGTCCTTCTATTATTTGTGACAACGTAGACATCTAAAACCGATAGGAATGTTTTTCTACGGGCTCAAAACATCAAATTAGAACCATATCGGTTGAATATGTGTCATTAATTCCCAAAAATAAAGAATTATGAGGGCCTACACAAAATAGAAAATTACACCCTAATCGGCTAAAAACCGCCCATAATATTGAATGTTTGGTTCATATCCAAGGTTCTATGGGTGTTATATTAAAACGTTGACGAGAAATCCCATTTTCAGTATAAAACAAAGCTGTATCTTAAATATTACGATTTATAGAAAATGATATACAGTATGCTTTTGTATATTTTTTTTTAATATTTGAAGATTGTATGATTTCAATATGTCTTTAAAGGACTATTAAAAATTCATTTTAAGGACATAAATGTGAATTTATTATACCGTCAGCTATATGAATAATAAGTGATATATACTCACTTTGCTACTATAAAAAGTTGTATATGTTTTAGAACTTGGACCCTTTGGTTCAAATTTCCACCTGTACAACTGACAGGTTGGAACCTCCCAAACAAAACGTTAAAGCATTAACTGATATATAATTTTATAATAATATCCAAGAATCAGATATGAACCAAACTTTGCACAACCTAATACTTGAACCATACTAATATACTTTCTGAAGATGTGGCTTATCGCTCCCCTCCTTCTAGTACTTCCCCCTAAATCACGTGTATGTCCAATTTAAATCACGCTCTGCAACTAGTAGTATTTTTATCAAACTTTTATCTAGTCCGAATATGTGCGGACTTTTGTAAATGGACCACAAATTGTCCGAAACGGCCCAAAGAAACATGGGTTCTAAAACCAATATTTTGATGAGGCATATTTTTGCGGCATCGAAGTGTATAACCCTCATCTCATCTCTCAAATTCTCCACGAGCTGCTCATCTGCTTGGGTACTTGCCCATGCTTCAGATCCATATAAAAGCACGGGTAGTATCAGCGTCTTGTAGAGTGTGAGTTTGGTCCGGCGGGAGGTGACCTGTTTCTAAACTTTTTACTTAGTAGTAGCATCTCCTGGCCAACACTATTCATCTCCGAATTTCAAAACTGATGTCATTAGTTTTTTTTTTTTGCGATACCAAGGTATATAAAATCTTTGAATACCTCGAATCTTTAGTTCTCACATTTGATTGCTAATCTGACCTCATGTTAGCTAGGTGGTATACAATCTATACCGTCATCTGTAATTGGTTCTGTGGTATCTTCTTCACCGTTACTATTTGATACCAAAATTCTCCTTCCAGATCCTTAAGAAGCTATCTATATCTGAACCAAGTTTCCTTCTTCATCTCTACAGGAGGATGTACCTGCATCAAAGGTGTTTACACGTTGATTAGCTCCCTCTTACGTTTTTCTTGTTCTTTCTTCTTTTTTCTGAAAATACGTTTCTCCTCTCTCTTCGTTCAATGGTAGTCAAATTTTGAAAAGTGTCCTGAATTAAGGCAGGCGTATGCCAAGTTTTTTTTTTTTGTAAATGGTGTACCAATTTTTCCGATTTTGTATAACACATTGAATTCAGTCTAGAATAAAACGTTTTAAGTTTTATTGTAATCGGAACATAAATAGATATACCGCTCATATAAACATTCGTCCCTTCTTTTATCCAATTGATCGACGTTTTGCGTACTGTATTAAATCAAGTTTTGAATAACGGGTGTTAAATTTTGTATAAATCGGTTTATATCCCATATTTCTTTTGTCCGATTTTATGTAAATGGGCCACCAAACTCCGAAGGGTTGTCCTGTTGAGACGAAATTTTGCATAAACTATTAAATTTTATATAAAATAATGTTTTGTAGAAATCGGTTCAGACATATCAAACTGCCTTGTTTTCTCGATTGAGACGAAATTTAGCATGACGTATTAATTTTCGTCCGATTTCATTATTTTGTGTCCCAACTAAATCGCGCTTTGTTCTAGCATAATGAATGATGTATATCAAAATGCTTCAAATGGTACAGACTTACATATAACTTTCATACATAGGTTTGCTGGACCCCATACAAATGTTACTCCATAGACTTCAAGTCTACCCGATTGACATGAATTATGTACATAAATTTAAGAAAAGCATCAGCAGGAATATCTTTGTCCCGTCCGACTTTTGAACTATCCCTACTGGTTAATCGTAAGATTGAGATAATAACCAAGCGTACATTAAGTATAAAGGTAAGTTTTTCTAAGTCTCTCTTTCGCAAATAGTAGGGATTTGGAAATGCCTAATACTAATATACAATAACGTGGGATACATATATACCGAATAGGAAATAACATTGCAGGTTGGATATTCTGTTGTATCCAAATCTAAATATTCTATATTTTAAGGTCGTGAAATGAGCTCCAACATTCACTTCACTACATAAAAAATCAATTTTTTAAAACAAGACAAAGATGACCTAATTTTTTACATCCTTCTATAAATCAAATGTCAGTTTCTTTTGGTCATCGTTGATATGGAGTTACAATGTAAAGCTCAAATTGTCAGTGAAATTATCTACTGAAAATTTGTTTTATACTCTCAGCCATCTCTCGCAATGGGAAGTCAATATAAATATGCCAGCTTGTCAAAATCAATATTTGGAATAAAATCAAATATGCAAGAACATGCGACAACACACGAATTAATCCAATTTGTTAACAAAAAGCGATATTTCTCGACCTCGAGACAAAAATTGTGTCTCTGTAGACCAAAATATGTCAGCTAAACATCGAAATTGTTGTTGGAGATTTAATCAATTCAAAAAGCGGCCTTTATTTATGAAGGAAATCGTTTTCAAAATTGTGTCTTGCCTTAGGCAAAGTTCCCTTACATTATATTGCTACGATATTTTGTTGAAGTAAATATTTGGCAACATTGCAATTTTTCAAAGGTAAGACCAAATGTTATGGTTGATAATTCAACATTTTATCCAAAAATTCAGAAAAATGTGTTTCAAATTATTCGCGCTTAAATATTTCCCTTCTACATTTTCAAGCGAATAAATTTTGTTTTACCAATAGAATTTTACGCGCAACAATCCTTTTTGACGTAACCAATCATACCCATTGTCATTTCTATTCTACAAAATGTCAATGAAATTAAGTGTGAAGACTTCCAATTGATGGATTTCAACTACTCTCATTGTTGTATCGCAACAATACGTCATAGAAAAAGCATCGGCAGGATATCGAATGTAGAGTTATACAACCCGTGCTCTCTGGATGGCGACAATAAACGAAGATGCGCACTGTGCTCTAAAATCTTTTGTAGCAATTTTTTAATGACCCCGCGTTGACAAAAGAGTTCTCCTTGACCATTGATATTGGGTTTTAAGGTCGTCAGGGCAAATGAAACGACTGTCATAAAATTCGCGCTGTATTGTTCATAATTTTTTTGCCACAGCGTGAAATATTTGGTGTTTTATTTTTAGACCCTCTTTCGTTTTTGTTGGCCTTAAGCAGCGCATGGGCGTTTGACATGTTGCTTACCTGTTGTTCGTTTTTTGTATGAAAATGGTTTGAAGCTTAGGCTGAGATTTTTGAAATCGATATATGGAAGTCAAATGAAATTATTACCTAATTTTGAAATGCTGACAATCAGTGCCCAACCTTGAGATATGTTTTGAAGGACAGAAATGATTTTTTACGAAGGACTTCTTTACAAATTCCTAAGTTTTTAATTTCCACTATATAATTGTGTGTTTTTTTTTCGAATAATTAATCCTGATATTCCGATAAACCTTTGAATTATTAATTCCTGGGAATTTGTGATTATTTTCATCCAAAATTTGTACACGAATTAATTTCTTATCAAAATCTATCAATTTTGTTCTTCTCATTCCTTTCACGTAATTAAACGCATGCCATTGGCTCCTTGGGTGTATACGTATGTGTAGATGCATATTTTTTGGGCCTGTTTTACCAGCGAGATTTTTCGCGCCAAAAATTTGTTTTCACGCTGCAATCCAAAAATGCAGTCGCAGCATATACATTTTTTCACATCGAGAGAGATACCCGTTGCTGGCTCGTCGTCTAATGCATTTAATGGTCTCTGGACAATTTGCAGTCGTATGTCTTCCAGACAACCTCCGCTGCTGCGAGAGGATGTCTGCTGCTCATATGGACAGGATTTGAACCACTGGGAGTATTTAGTATTCTGATTATGTTTTTTTCTTATTTGTGGTTGATGCCTGCCACCACCACATGTGTGTGTGTGATTGTGTATGCTTGCAACCATGTGAGAGTTAGTAGTTTGAGCGTCAAGAAAAGGAAGGCAAAAAATCAAAAAAGCAAATCCAGACGACATCCAGCAACAACAACAAACAATTTGTTGCCTTTATTACTGCCTGCTTGTCCATTTAGTTAGTGGTCAATTGCCGGTTAAGAATGTATAATGTCGCTGTGTATATGTGTCCGAATCTTTTCAATTTAAAGAATGGGATTTTTTTGTATTCTTACACGAAATTTATTGATAAGCTTTTGAAAACAAGTTTCGGCATTCCTTTTTGTATATTTTGAAGAAATGTTGTTGAGCAGCTAAGCAGCGGTATATTGAACTTGAAAAAAAGGAAATTGGAATTCACATATTTTTCAGGCACTATATATAAATTTGTGCTCTTGTAAAGATTAAGGTTTTGAAGGCCTATATATATATATATGGTGTTTGAAAAACAATTACAATGGATAAGCTTGCACGAAAATGCACAAAAGTATTAAAACTTTAGAATATTTTGCACGAAATGCAATAAACTTGAAGATTTTGACACGTAATGTCAACAATTGCAAATGAAAATCTAAAAATAAATGAAGATTTTCAAAGGAAATTAGAAAATAGCACGTGATGCTGTAGATAAAATGTTGAAAATACACTGTATTTATAAAAAGTCGTGAACTTTTATCTTTATTGTATCGTGAATACAACAAAATGTGGTTTAACGTGATTAAAACCAGCAAAAATTTAGAAATTTTAAGAAAAAAAAATTAAAATTCGACTAAAATTTCTTCCAGTGTATTTATGTTTTCTCAATTTTTTTTGCAGTGTATCGTATAATACACGACAACAATGGCAATGTATCGATGATAACTATCGCCCACAAAAAAAAAATCTTTGAAATATTATAAAGAGTCGAAAAACTCGGAAAAATTCAAAAAATCACTAAAACTGATTGTAGGGTGCACGGACTGTAAAATGCACTCAAGCAATCGGTGGTGGACAACAACAAAATGTATTTTAAAAAATATTTTCAAATAAAAAAGTAAATTTTTTGATAAATATAATATGTGATATTATATAAAATTAAATATATTTATATAAATAATGCCGAATATAGGGTGCACTTCTATTGAAAACGTAATTAAATTTTATTTTTAGTTGATATCCGAAGGATTCAACTCAAAAAATTCCGGAAAACAGCACTAAAATATTTTTATAAATATTAATACAACTTTTTGGGACGTGTGAACACCCCTAAGGAAACTGATCATATGTTTCCAGATAATGTGTCACATGTGATAGTGACGGGTGGCAACAATTAACAGAGATGACAGTCACTCTCTCTTGTGATGTTGTTATTGTTTCGGAGGTTTTTAGTGTTTGGCGAACAAGAAGAAGAAGAAATAATAAAAACACCACAATCACAATAAATATATAAAAATGTGTGAAACACGAAAATAAATGAGAGAGAAAATAAATAAGAAAAATATCTCTGTGTTTGTTTTAATTTTTTTTTTGTATGTGTTTGCGTTGATGCAAAATATGTAAATAAAGAAATAAAAACACAATAGTTTTAGAATTTTTGACCAAACGTATATTTGGTTTTCTTTTATTGGATTGTTGTTCGTGGAACAATATAAAGTTACCTTTTCTACAGGGTTTGATGATTTCTGGTCGTGAACCAAAGAACGAGTGATTGTATGAAAAGCTAAGATGTCGCAAAGCGGCGCTTAGGCAAAGTTACTCGTTAGATTTTGCTACTACCTTTTGTCTTTAGTACGAAATACTCAAAGACGTATACAAAGGTAGTGAACAAAATCTAACGATGGGGGTACAATTTACTTTAATTCAAAAGAAATTATTTCAAAATAATCATTGCCGCCCGCGTTGCAACATCCAGCTATGTTGCAAAATTAATATAGAAAAGGTTTTATGTGGGTGTATATGTAATTCATTTTTTTATATTATTCAATTCATTTTTCTTTTTGTTTTCTTCTTTTTTTCAAAAAACAACTTATATTCTAAAAATAGTTTTGCTCGACGAGCAGGGTCGTGCAATGGCTCGTCAAGACCTAACCCGTAATTTTTTATTATTTTAAAACAAATGACTCGCCGAGTCGTGCAGATAAGCAATTGAAGATTGCCCATCGCGTGTTATTTAAATACTACATGGACCCGTAATAACCCAACCAAAAATGGTGAGCTGGGCCCATGGGAAACCAGGGCTCGAATAAGTCTGGTGCTTAACAATTTTGGGATAGACTTCAGGGCCCAATACCATACTGACTGCAGCAGCTTCGTGAAACCGAGGATCGGCTAATTGCAGGCCAGCAAAGTGGTCTTTTATGCCAACGGACACAGACTGTGAGGGAGCGATAAGGTGCCCCAGATCGATCACTCGAGCCGACAAACTAATTTTCTGGGTGCCATCGTAAAATGAGGCTACGGAAAACTGGCAGAACCTCTCCGGACCCACCATGACAGGACATAGCTTAAGTCTATCAGCCAATGACCGACATATTAAACTCTGCCCAGCACATGGATCCAAGAGAGCTCTGACAGGAATTCTTTGACCATTTGACAACAGCTGCACCACCACCGTTGGTCCGAGCGTGGCTACGGTCTGGATGGCAGGTACGTTTTGCCGGTGAGTGAAAGATGGACCAGCAGAAGGAAGGGAAGTTGAAGCGGACGGACGTGTGGCAGTTCTACGCTTACGTAGGTTTTTCGACGGTTGGGCTGAATGGGAGTCGGGAACATTATTGTTGGGAGAAGACTGGTGGAGCAATGTATGATGCTCCTTTTTGCATGTTTTGCACCGGTAACGACTGGAACAGTCGCGGATGGTGTGGTTAGTGGCCAAACAATTCCCACAGCATTTGTGAAAAGCCACCACCCTCAGTCTTCTCTCAACACTCATTGACCGAAACTTTTTGCACTCTCGCAAGTGGTGTTGGCCAGCGCAAACTATGCACGCTTTCTTCGAGCCCTGGTTCATTCGGCGGGGTGCCGAAAGAGGTGGCGACACCACCGGTTCTCCTGAAGGACCTTCAGGGACCGTCGACGACGGTTTTTTATTGTTAATTTCCTCGGATGGAGGAGCAGATTTTTGGGACCCGGACAGCCTGGTGGGATTAGCCTTGGCGTCGAGCTCCCGTTCCTCATCGGACATGAGAATGTCATCTTCGAAGGTTGGGAGTACAGCAGCCATCATTCCTAAATTTTCCATCTTCTGTGAAAAATAGAGAGGATGCTATAACACAACAATGAAGATTTAAATTTGTAAATATATAAAGCCGTAGATCGTTTCATGAATTGCCATAGCTCGATATTTCGAGGCTCTATCGCGCCCATCAATAAACATTTTTTTCATTTTGCGAAAAAAGTAAAGAGTTTGCCCAAGACGACTCGAAATATCGGCTTTGACAATTATGGTAGCGCGACTAACTTAACAATCGGACGTCGTATAGTGCCGTTTTCCGTATATACATCTGCGACTCGTACTCGACCATCAGAACCCGGGTGCACCTCGATTATACGTCCTAATTTCCACGAAGTGGGGGGAAGGTTTTCCTGACGGACTACAACTAAATCACCCTTTTGTAAATCGCGTTGCGGAAACTTCCATTTATATCTTTTGTGCAAGCTCTTCAAGTACTCATCTTTCCACCGAAGGCAGAGTTGTTGAGTCAGAGCTTTCAGTTTCCGGAACCGATTTACCAAGTGAAGAGGGGATTCATCTATTAATGGCTCAGGGGGAGCTAGGATCGGAGATCCAATTAAAAAATGACCTGGTGTAAGTGCTACCGTATTTTGGAAGTCGTCGTTCATGGGACACAAAGGACGAGAATTTAAACAAGCTTCTATTCGGGAGAGTATCGTCGATAACTCTTCGAATGTGAATTTTAAGTTCTTAGCTTGTTTACGGAAATGAAGTTTAAAACTTTTTACAGCGGCTTCCCACAGGCCACCCATATGGGGAGCGCCGGCAGGTATAAATTGCCACGAAAGTTCTTGAAATTGATACTGGCAACACAAACCATTACGACATTCCTGCACTACGATTTTGAAATCTCGCTCTAATTCTCTAGAAGCTCCAACGAAGTTGGTGCCGTTATCAGAGAAAATAGTTTTTGGACAGCCGCGTCGGGATATGAAACGTTGGAAGGCAGCTAAAAATGTTGTCGTCGACAAATCGGAAGTAGCTTCCAGATGAATTGCTTTCGTACAAAAGCAAACAAACACACATACATAACCTTTCGTTATCTTTGTTAAGCGGCCGGTAAAGGATTTGAGGTCAAACGGACCAGCGAAATCAACACCAGTAGTGGTGAAAGGCCTGTGGAAGAGCGGCCATAATTTGAGAGCAGGAGCGATTCTTAAATAAATGACAGGTTTTACAACGACTTATCGTTGTTTTAATTAATGAGGTGAGTCTTGGGATCCAATACTCGATTCTTAAGATGCGAAGCATCAATTGATTTCCACCGTGAATGGAAATTGTATGAACGAACTTGACCAAAAGGCGAGCAAACCTACTATGGTAAGGTAGAAGAACTTTTGGATTTTAAGGGGACCTTATCAAACAGACTATGGTACTCATCTGGGAAATAAATTTTTTGAGCTATGACAGCTAGACGTAATCTAGTCGCTCTAAGCTCCGAACTGGTGAGGTTATCATCATTGTAAATGTAATTACCTCTATGTGCACGATGAGTGTTGTGGAAAAACCTATAAACGTAAGACAAGATTCGAAGAGCCTTGTCTAAAGTCGAAAACTTTCCCAAAATATCTTCAAAATTATCATTGAAAAATGAAGCGTGAACCTTGACTGTGCGCATTTCTACATCTGTGTCAAGGTGAGCACTGTGCGATATATCCCACTGAGAGCTATCTTGGCGTAGCCAGTGTGGTCCATGCCACCAAAGTTGTGATGAGGCTAGCTCAGAAGGCGAAACCCCCCGGCTGCCTAAATCAGCAGGATTTTCTTCAGAACGAACATGATGCCAACTGCTTACATCTGTAACATCTTGAATTTTACTGACACGGTTAGCAACAAATGTGGTCCACGTAGATGGAGTTTTGCTAAGCCATGCGAGGACGATCGTAGAATCAGTCCAACAAAATACCTTTTGGAATGAAATGTCGATTTCATTCCGAATGTTTTTTAATAATTCGGTTGCTAAAACGGCTCCACAAAGTTCTAACCGTGGTAAAGAAACTGACTTTAGGGGGGCTACTTTAGTTTTGCAGGTCAGGAGGTGAGTATAAATATTTTTATTCGGAGTTATTATCCGAATATATATCACCCCCGCGTATGCCTTTTCTGAGGCGTCAGAAAAGACATGAAGTTCGGCGGAACAATCTGGCGTATAATGAACCCATCGAGGAATATGAATGGAATTCACATCCAGATAAGAGTCCACGAAACTTCGCCATTCCCGTTCTGTCGTGGACAGAAGTTTATCATCCCAGCCGATTTTATCTGTCCAGATCTTCTGCATAACTATTTTTGCGGTTACAATTACTGGACCTAACCATCCTAATGGGTCGAATAGTTTGGCAATAGTTGACAATGTTTCACGTTTTGTATAGTGAACTTTTGTGGGAAGGGCGCTCACACTGAAATAAAACAAATCAAGCTGAGCATTCCATCTGATACCTAATGGCTTAGAACTGCTAGCTTCAATGAAGGAAAGAACTTTAGCATCGATTAAATCTTCCGTTGGAAGATTTTGCAAAATTGTACGGTCATTTGCTGTCCACTTTCTTAATTCAAATTTAGCGGATGAAAGGGCGGATATTAACTGATCGCGCGATTCTAATGCTGTACGTAAGTCATGATATCCTGTAAGTACGTCGTCGACGTACATGCACCTACGAAGTATGTGCGCAGCAAGCGGATATTCATCGTCAGTATCGTCTGCTAATTGTAAAAGCGTCCGTATGGCTAAGATGGGGGTACAATTTACTTTAATTCAAAAGAAATTATTTCAAAATAATCATATGGATTTATTAAAGATATAGGTCTTTATAGTCCTAGAAAAATATTCTTCTAAAGCTAAAACCACGCCCTTATAATCCTAGAAAAATATTCTTTTAAAGCTAAACCTACACCCTTATAGTCCTAGAAAAATATTCTTTTAAAGCTAAAACCACGGCCTTATAGTCCTAAAAATAATATTTTTTAAATAAAACCACGGCCTTATTGTCCTAAAAAAATATTTTTTAAAATAAAACCACGCTCTTATATTCTTGGAAAAATATTTTTTTAAATAAAACCACGCCTTTATAGTCCTAGAAAAATATTTTTTTAAAAATAAAACCACGCCCTTTGGCAGTCCTTGAAAAATATATTTTTTTAAAGAAAGCCACGCCCTTTGGTTGTCCTTGAAAAACTATTCTTTATAAAATCCACGTCTTGTGTTGGTCCCAGACAAACTATTCTTTAAAAAATCCACGCCTTTGGTAGTCCTTGGAAAACTATTCCTTAAAAAATCCTCACCTTTGGTAGTCCTTGAAAAAGTATTCAGTAAAAAATCCACGCCTTTTGTAGACCTTGAAGAAATATTCAGTAAAAAATCCAAGACTTTTGGTAGTCCTTGAAAAAATATTCTTTAAAAAATCCACGCCTTAGATAGTCCTTGATAAAATCCACTCCCTTGAAAAAATATTCTTTAAAAAATCCACGCCTTAGATAGTCCTTGATAAAATCCACTCCCTTGAAAAAATATTCTTTAAAAAATCCACGCCTTAGATAGTCCTTGATAAAATCCACTCCCTTGAAAAAATATTCTTTAAAAAATCCACGCCTTAGATAGTCCTTGATAAAATCCACTCCCTTGAAAAAATATTCTTTAAAAAATCCACGCCTTAGATAGTCCTTGATAAAATCCACTCCCTTGAAAAAATATTCTTTAAAAAATCCACGCCTTTGATAGTCCTTGATAAAATCCACTCCCTTGAAAAAATATTCTTTAAAAAATCCACGCCTTAGATAGTCCTTGATAAAATCCACTCCCTTGAAAAAATATTCTTTAAAAAATCCACGCCTTAGATAGTCCTTGATAAAATCCACTCCCTTGAAAAAATATTCTTTAAAAAATCCACGTCTTTGGTAGTCCTTGATAAAATCCACTCCCTTGAAAAAATATTCTTTAAAAAATCCACGCCTTAGATAGTCCTTGATAAAATCCACTCCCTTGAAAAAATATTCTTTAAAAAATCCACGCCTTTGATAGTCCTTGATAAAATCCACTCCCTTGAAAAAATATTCTTTAAAAAATCCACGTCTTAGATAGTCCTTGATAAAATCCACTCTCTAGAAAAAATATTCTTTAAAAAATCCACGTCTTTGGTAGTCCTTGATAAAATCCACTCCCTTGAAAAAATATTCTTTAAAAAATCCACGCCTTAGATAGTCCTTGATAAAATCCACTCTCTAGAAAAAATATTCTTTAAAAAATCCACGTCTTTGGTAGTCCTTGAAAGAATATTCCTTAAAAAATTCAGGCCTTTGGTAGTCCTTGAAACACTCTTCTTTAAAAAATCCACGCCTTTGGTAGTTCTTGAAAAAATATTATTTAAAAATGCACTCCTTATCGGTCTATAGAAGGCCTGTGGAATGTATTTTTATATCTGTGGAAGACCTATTAGAGACATTCTAATTATTGACATATGTTAATAACTTTCCACAAGGTCAGGTGATGGTTGAAGGAAATTTTATTTCCAATATTTATGAGGTTATAGTGGGAAGTTTTTTTGCTCTAAATTAAGTTAATACGTGTTGAAAACAATACTATGTTGACTTCATCTGTGGGTTTTCCTAAACCCTCCAAACCTTCTTCGCCTAATATTACCCAAACATACAGCGAAACTTCATAATTACATGTTACAAATCCTTGAAGAAAATCAATATTTGCTACAATTTTCCTATTTCCCATTCCATACGAACATGTTGAATGTAACATTACTGTGAAAGTACTTAGTAAGGGTTTTCGAAAATTAGAAGGCAAAAACTGCGAAATTAAATCCATCTTTTACAGCATCATAAAATTTAGGTAGACGGAAACAATGGATCTGCTAACTAGTGATGGCCAGTTTTTAACACCATTTTTAATGAGGTTTAATAACCGCATGCGCAGATCAATAAAAGCCGTGAGTTGAAATTCAAACAATTCGCCCTCTTGATTTGCTGGAGAGAGAGTGAGCGAGCGATTGTGTTTTCGTTGTCCGCACCTCTTGGTATGCAAATGGACCAACAATGCAAATGACCCTCAGTGCAGAAGACGAAGATTTTGGGTAAATCTTTTTTCATGTCTACTTGTGAGATTCGATGCCCATTCGTTCTCTTGACTCGTCCATTCGTTAAGAAAATATTAAAAAGCTAAAATAAACAGGGATCTGTGAGTTTCTTAAATTTTTTGTTTTGTTATTGGAAAATCTTCGTTATTTTATGATGTTTTTTTCTATTGACGGCATGCCGCCTCCTTTTATTTTTCCGGGGGTATTGTATGCGGAAATCAAGGAGTAAAAAGAGATGCTTAACAAAATAAAATAACACCCACTACAACAATAGCAGTAAGTAATAAAAATAATAGAACAAAAATAGTAGAGGAGCAAAGAAAAATATGTTGTTGTTATTTTCAAAAACAACAACTCAATTGAGTGATTGTTTGCTAATGGTTAACTGAGTGTTGTTGTACACAAAATGGTCAAAAGAAAATATTTTTGTAAGGGCTTATTTCACTCCTACTTACGAAGTTTTTTTATTTTTGGCGGGAAAAGCAGTATGATTTAACTTGTTTTTATAAAAAAGATTAAAAAAATAGTCAACAATTTAGAAAAACATTTACCAATCTAACGAAGAAGCAATTTGAATATAAAACCGAATCTTTTATCTTTAGCGGCAAATATTGGAGAATTAAATAAAAATTTTGAAAACTACCAAAGACGTGGTTTTCTTAAAGAATATTTTTTCAAGGACTATCAATGGCGTGGATTTTTTAAAGAATATTTTTTCAAGGACTATCTCCAGACGTGGATTTTTTAAAGAATATTTTTTCAAGGACTATCTCCAGGCGTGGATTTTTTAAAGGACTATCTATAAAAATAAAGCTACGCCCTTTGGTTGTCCTTGAAACTACCGCGCCTTTGGTAGTCCTTGGGAAACTATTCCTTAACAAATCCACACCTTTGGTAGTCCTTGAAAAAGTATTCAGTAAAAAATCCACGCCTTTTGTAGACCTCGAAGAAATATTCAGTAAAAAATCCACGACTTTTGGTAGTCTTTGAAAAAATATTCTTTAAAAAATCCCCGCCTTAGATAGTCCTTGATAAAATCCACTCCCTTGGAAAACTATTCTTTATCCAGGCGTGGATTTTCTCCAGGCGTGGATTTTTTAAAGTACTGTCTTCAGGCGTGGATTTTTTAAAGCTTTGTTAAAAATAATTTTTCAAGGGCTAGGACACTAGGCATGGATTTAAAAAATATATATTTTTATGTACTTTATATAGGTGAGGCTGTATTAAAAATATTTTTTCAAGGTCCTATATTTTTTAGAGAATATTGTTTAACCAATCCATGATTGGTATCCCTTGCCTTGAAAATCAAGGATATCAGGAGCATATTATTAGTTTTATTAAGAAGCAACCTTTGCCATAAAATCTCAAGGTTTTTCTTTTTTGAAATATTAAAACCTCAAGGATATCGGGAGTAAAAGAGTATAACTCTTCGAAAATTCTCTGTTTTGTTTTCATCTAGAATTTCTTACGGTTCAACTTCGTTACACTTTGATCAAGCAAAGAAAATTTTTGTTTTACCAATAGAATTTTCTCGGATTTACATTGTTCGCCAAAGCATAACACATTTCCAGCGGAGCCCAATGAATAAGAAGTTATTAAAAATCACATTTTAGATACTAAAGAAATTATGTGTGAAGACTTCCTATTGATGGATTTCAACTAACTGCATAGAAGTTGGCCAAAGAAAAGAATCCACTAACCCATTTCTCCTAAAAAAAGAACTACAGGAAACAGTTGAATATCCTGAAGAGTTACACAACAGGGTTTTGAACTGGTTAACAATGATCCAGTTCATGAAGAGGATTTCGAACAATAGCATCTTCAACCATTTTCAAGAGCACTACCTGACCATTAAAAAATCATAGGGGAGAACTAGAATCCGAAAGGTTTTAAGGTTGCAAAAACGATGAAAAGTGATTATATTCACTTGAAATCCTTCCATTGTCCATCAATGGACTATCTCGTTGAGGCACTGTGGCGCAGAGGTCAGTCATAAAAAACCGCTGCGTTTTTCATTTCGCTCGGCCACACTGTGAAATATTTTTGGTGTTAGCGTGTGGCGGAGAAGTTAAGCAACCATCAAATAAGCAGCAACAACAACAACAACGCGTATTTCAAGTTCAAGGAATCCATCTAAGACGTGATTAACTCATGGTGAGATTTTATTTTTCATATTTTTACCTGGCCACTTACCAAACCGTGTGTAGGTACCAGGTTATGAATTCATATTTTTTGTTGGTAATTTGTTGTATTTTTCATATCTTCGATCTCGCCTTATCCTCAACGCCAAACACTTGTATGTGTGTGTATTTTTTATGACCATCTCAATGACTGACTTTCAAGCCATTCACTAACACTTTCGGTAGTTTTTGTCACGTAACGTCATTTTGTAAGTGTTATCTTCGAGTTTTTTTCTGCGTTTGGTGTCACAATGTCTCTGCAGCAGGTCCTCTTCATTCTCAAGGGCTGAATTCCTTTTTATATTTGAGTATATGTCAAGTATTAGTACTTCAGTCGAACATTTAATTTTTTTCCATAGAAAAAATCATAATTTTTTTGTTTCAACAAAATAATCCCGCTGATTTTGGGCTATGTTTTTATAGAAAATTTTCAATGGCCAACCGTAGAGAATTTTTACGAGGTTAAATTATAAGTTTTTAGAAGATATTGTGTAACACAGTTTTTGTTGTTGTAGTGAGGAAAACGGTACTGCCTTAACGATTTGTTGAAGGAATCTATGCAGATCAACGTATAAAATTAATATATAAGAAAATAAAATAAATTGACATCACGAAATATTCACCGGAAACCCCATATCAGATTCCTGGTACAACAAAATTAAATTAATAAGTGTAGTTTTACTTTCGCAATATTGAAGTTTTCCAACATATCCGCCATATAAATGTCCCTATCGACTTGGTGGAGGTTATAAAAAGTTCGGTTCGATCTAAAGGAATGTCCGAGGATTTTGAGAATATTTTTCAATGAGGATTTAGGATATAATCCTGAGTTTTAAAATATTTTTTCAGGACCCATTAGAAATAGAAGTTTGGATTTTTAAACTTTTTTCAGAGATATTAAAGATCCAATAATAAAAACAGTCTGGATGGATCATGAATTAAAAAAGTGCATTCAAAGGCGTGGATTTTTTAAAGAATATTTCTTCAAGGACTTGCCAAGGCGTGAATTTTTTTAACGAATAGTTTTTCAAGAACTTACTAAGACCTGGATTTTGTAAAGAAAATGTCTTCAAGGAGTTTCCAAGGCGTGGATTTTGTAAAGAATATTTCTTCAAGGACTTACCAAGGCGTGGATTTTTTAACGAATAGTTTTTGAAGAACTTACTAAGACGTGGATTTTGTAAATAATATTTCTTTAAGGACCTACAATGGCGTGGATTTTGTAAAGAATACAAAAATCCAATGCGTGGAGTGGATTTTGTAATGAATATTTTTTTAAGGATTACCAAAGAAGCGAATTTTTTAAAGATTATTTTTTCAAGGAGACCAATAGGCCTGGATTTTTTAAGAATATTTTTTCAAGAACTATAAAAGAAACGGATTTTTAAATATGATTTTTTTCAAGGAAATCAGTCATAGGCCTTGCTTTTTTAATTAATATTTTTTCAGGGACTAATTTCATAATGCGTAGACTTTTTTTACGATATAAGCCTATATTTTTTAAAATTTTAATGTATATAAGGAATATTATCGTATTTTTTTAAATATTTGTGGTTAATATAATTTTAAAACCTACATACATTCAAATCCAGAAGAATTACTATTTTTCAATGTCACTTTTTTTAAATTTTCCATTCCAAACATATCGAATACAATTTGAATTATTCCCACCGAAAATACAAACAGATTCATCCGGTCAGTTATGCATATATTTTTAAGGGAGAAAAATCACAGTTAAATAAACTGTAATCTGAGAAATCCAAACAACGTTTTGTAAGTATGAAAATATATTCACAAAACGTTACTTGGACATTGCCAAAATGGACAATATTTGCAAATAGAGAGGGATATTTTACAAAACAATATTGGACAAAACTAATGTTTGCTAATTCTTTGGTGGTTGGTCATCCCCAATGCATACATTGGGGATAGACGGAACATTTTGGTTTTCAGCGACTCCTTCAACATGTAAAATCGGGTCGGGCATTAAAAATATCTACTAAAATCAATCTAGGCTGCCAGGAGAAAACGAAATGCTAAACTACAGGAATACAGGTTGGCGAATTTGGCTAGGGTGTTCAACACTGACGCATTGACTTATATTGATCATTTTAATAGAAGATTTTACATCCAATGAAAAGCCAAGCCAATTTAGAGACAAATTGTCTGCAAATTAGTCTAATATTGAAATATAACATCACAGCTAATTTGGTTGAAAAACGTGTCCAAACTCCCCAAAATACCTACAATTGGGCGTTAAAGTTATATGGAGGCTAACTAAAAAGTGGACCAATATATATGGTTTTATGGATTTGTAAAATACCGAATATTTCGAGGTATTGCAAACACCATGGCCAATTTAATATACACTTTTTTGTCTGGGTTTGGACCCTTTTCAAGATTAAATCGAAAGTTACAGGTAATTGATTTATTTATTTAGATAGGATTAAAGTTTTTTATGTTGGAGTTGGATGGATCGCATTAATTTGACTAAACGTTGCTCTTTAATGGGAGAAGTATCTGAATCGTGCTCCCGAAGTCTTCAGATAATGACAATTAGCCCCGAAGATCTTTTTATTCAACACCTTACAACTTCTTCATTTGGTGTTAAATCGCAGAGCTAAGATAATTTATTATTGAAATTACTCTCTTTATATTACAACATAACACCTCGTATAGGAAATTGCTGGATGAAGGCTCATAGAGATATAATCATGATGCACCAACCACCAAAAGGTGGAATGTATATGACTTTTTTTCGTTCCGTTTACAACACTTATACCAATTTTCGGTTTTTTGACGATTTTAGTTGCCTCTTTGGTACTATGGAACTATTATTTGGCATACCGGAGGTTCCGAAGGCGAAATACGTTTTTGTAGAACATGTACAATGACACCTGCCCCACAAAATATCTAAATTTTGTTCAGAATTAATTCGATTAAACCAAACTTTGCACAAAAATAAACTCCCATTTTGAAACCCTGTAAATTTCACTTAAAGCTAATAATTGATCCATTGGATTTTTGGATTGCCGATGTTCCAGTGAGGAGCTTTGGTATCCGCCATCAAAAATAAGGACCACAAAATATTGGTCCTATACGCACCTTTTAGTATATCGATCGTCATAATCAGATGCGTCCGTCTATCCATTATAATTTGTATATACGATACAGGCCACAATTATGGACCAGTCGTCGCCAGAATTTTGCAATTAGGAGGGTTCTGGCCAAAGACGACCCCTATTGATTGTTCAATATATGGGGATGGAATGGACCAAAAACATTATTTTTATTTATTTTTCTGGTCGCTCTACACAGAGAAAGAGGTATGACCATGGAATACGCATGATATTAAGATGAAGATCGGTCAATATCTAATGTGTCATATAGACCCAGACTTTTGTGCGAAAAATTACAAAATTTGTATTCTGTGGCGTATATATTTACTCCTGAAGGACAAAGATCCGAGGAATTGGTAGTACATCTATGAATTTTGGGGTTGACCTTTAAATTGATACCGATTTTATTATTTTATGTCCACGGATTGGGAGTTTTACCTAAATATTTACCAATGTCTGCCTATTTTGATATTTTTTAGTATTGTCATTACCAATGTATTGCCGGAAATGTAGCGCTAATGGCTAGGAAATTATGCTTGAGGTTTAGGTTATGGCCAAGGGCGACGCCGATGACGATAAGATGATATTTCGGGTATAAAAAAGACCGAAAACTGTATTCTTGTTACTCTAAGCACCACCATTATAAGCCGAACATTACAAATTTTGGAGAAGGCGATCTGACGAACTAATTCGAATGGTTATCATTATATTGAACGGTCAATATTAAGCGGTTCAAATGAACCACAACTTTTTTGTGTAAAATAACCAAACGTTAATCTAAAAATTATCAGTATTGATCTATCTAGTCCGCATATAATAGTACCTCCCAAATTTCGATATTTTGGGGATTTAGAGCACATCTTTCAACTGAATTGGCTCTAATTTTCTATTTCTGCTTCTAATTAACCTATCAATATTGGCGCATATATCTCGATAGAAGCCGTATGATTGTAACCCTTTTATTCTATATTTTGGAGATCTTTTGAAATAAAGTTTTACTCCTGGAAAACATGATTCGGTAAAGAGAAAGCAAATATCGCGAAATATTTCCCAGGGTCAGAAAATAGATCCGCAGCAATTTGCAAATATTTATGTACAAAAAATCGGAATTTTTGCTCCAATCTATTTTAACATTTTCCCTGAAATTTATTAAATAATTTATTTTTATTTCTTTTCAGGTAAGTTTGATTCTGGATGGTGTACGGTAAATCTCATAATTTTCCCTCTGTAAATTATAATTAATTAATTAGTATTCTTATGACAGTTAAAATAACAATTAATATTCACCGATTTTTAAAAATTAGTAATCCTGAAATAATTTACTTCTAGCAATTTTTTAATATTTGACATTTAAGAATTTCTCTATGTACCTTCTATCACCTCAAAAGGAAAATAGACAAAAACCTTGGCTTTCTAAAAATAGTTGTTATTTCTAGTAGGCGTTTGAATTTTACACTACCTCCTATACCCTTATTAATCAATTCTTTTATTAAAATCTTATTATACATTCTAAAAATAGGCTATTGCTATTGTTCTGCAATAATTGGTAGCTACTGTCCCCCTTGTTATCCTACTAAGAATCTCGACCTTGTTTTAAATGCATTGCAATAAATATCCTTACAATATCCTTTAATTAAGGTCGGGTTATCCACACAATAAAGTCGGTAGATATTGAAAAAAACGACTCAAACAAAACCTTTCAATTAAAAAATTTTTCATAGCAGTCGGCAATCTCCGGTACCTCCAACTACTTTATCTCATCCTATTTCCCTTGATATCCTTTTGAAAAGAGTAGTTTTGCCATAACAAAGGATGAGCGTTTTTCATATCAATCACTTTTGATTTTAATTTATTTGTATTTTAAAGTAAATCAAAGATACCTCAGTGGCCGAGTGAAAGGCCAATAATTTATTGCAGGTTGCCAACAGACTAATCCTCTACCAATCCTTATGCTAACACTGTTTGTGTTGTGTTATGTTGTGTTGAATGTGTGTAACACTTTTTGTCTTACAGGTACCTTTAATTTCATTTACAATTCGTCAAATTGTTGCCTGATAATTACAAAATAGAAAATTCAATCCACTGCTAACTCACCTGATACCCCTCTGTTGTGTGTTTGCACTTTGTCTTAAACCCTCTGTCAAATGATCCTTCACAATTAAAGTCAAATAAAAAATCGAATTTCACAAGGTAGTTGTTGTTTTCGCTTTGTTGTGTTTACATTTTGCCGCAATCACAGTTGTGTGTGCGTTTTTTACGAAAACAGTACCTCCAGAAAAAGGAGGACACAACACCACTTTATCATGATCATCTGTTTAAATCCTTGCTTCTCACGCATTGCAAAGAACCCAATCAGCTGATGGTTGTTGGTGTTATTTGGGTCAGTTCGTTGGGTGTTCATCACACATACCCAAAAAATGGGAAATCAGGTGTATTTGCCTTCTCTGAAAAAAAGGTGTAGCTCAGATTTGTTCGAATGCTTGATCCTTTTTCATATATATTACCCTTTCTAAGGGATTGCAAAGTCAATATTTAAAGGTCCTTTGAAAATGTTTAAAATCTTTCAAATAGATAATAAATTTTGGAACCCCTTACGCAAATGTCCTTTAGATTTCAATATTTAAATATGTGTGGTATATTGAACGTGACCATTGTCCTGGAAATGTAGCATTCAGCTGTCATATATCCTTCAACATACCTGACCCTATAAATATTGATATCCTTAAATAAATTGTAAAGGTTAAATTACGAAGTTTATACACATATTGACATTCGATGTTTAAAATATGTTCTTACTTCCCGGTAAGAAGACCGATGTCTGACGGTTTGTGAGATATCGTACACATAAATTCGAATTTCCAAAGTTGTCACCTAAGCAAATCTCTGGATTCAACCAAATCCAAATTATTCCAAATTTAGTACCATTTAGTACTTTTCATACTCATAAGTAAGAATCAATCATACACGCTAACAGAAACAGTAATTTTATTTCCACCAATTTCCAACTTGTACCAAATTATCAGATTTGGTACCATTCTGTATTTTTTGTACCCATATTCCAAACCTATCTCAATATTCCAGACCTACTCTCAAATAGTAATCGTAAGTTCAAATTTAAGAATTTCAGCTCTGTCTGTTTACTAAATTGTACCAGATTTGGTACCATTCTGCGCTTTTTCTACACTCCCAAAGTAAACTTTCAGGATTCGAGTTCTAACCGTTCATCAAAGTCCAAATTGTACCAAATTTTGTGATTTTCAACAACAAACCACACTCAAAATTTCAAGCTTCTAGCTTTAGCCGTTTCGTCTGGGCGATGATCTGTCAGTCAGTCACTCACTCACTTAACACTAAGCTCTTTTATATATTAAGAAGATTTTAGAACAATTTTCAAGCAAATTGGCTGTATTTTTTATTTTGGGATCTGGTTATGTGGGAAATGTCCTTACAAAAATGAGCAACATTGGTTAGTTTTTTGGGTAGTCCCTTGATAACAAATCTTTCTGAAAGAAATTATCAATATAGGCCCACCTCTTAGGTTCGCCCTTCCCAAAGTTCGACATATTGTAGGCAATGAACAATTTTCTTAACCGAAGTGGCTGTAATTATATATTTTGGATTATTTTTGGTTCTCATAGGGTGGTCCATATTTTCTTATGTCCCCATATAACGATATCACCAATTTTCGAAATAGAGAATTTTCGACATGTTTTTCCGTCGGTTGGCAGCAATTTTCATGACATACCCTCTATAAAGGTATCCCGATCGATTTAAGGTATTATGAAGTTGCACCCACGTTATAATGTGAGTATAAAAACGTTGGTCCAGCCGAACTTAAATAGTTTGCCTTAATTTAGCTGATATAGGCATATATTCATAACCATTCCGATTTTTGTTGTAATAATGTCTCTAGGATTCATATAAAATGCAATCCATTTCGAATTCTAGAACGAAAAACAACCTCTATTAGAAAACCCGAACAAATCTTACATTTTGATATGAATGATTCGTATATGGCAGTATCATTTCGATTACCAATTTCTTCCGGATTTAAATTTTTGGTGTTTTTTGTTTCTCAATTTATCTACCAATGCTTCCTTCCGCTTTCCCTTGCTGTATTTCCTATCCTACGGAAGTTCATTGACATTTGCAGAGGAATCAACACATTTTGGAAATCTTACTTTCCCATGAGAAAAGTCAACATATCCGGTCAGTTATGCATATTTTAGTGTCGTCTATGTCCGTAGTAGAACGGACAGTTAAATAAACAGTAATATGAGATGTCTCTATCATCTGGTAGACAGCGTTTTGTAAATATCCACGTTTGCATTTATCAAAGTGGTCAATGTTTGTCAAACTAATATCTTCTTTTGTGAGAAAATTATGGAAATGTCTATTTGAGTTTTTGCTTTGAATTCCTTAATTGACTATTGACATTTAGAGATTAGTATTTGAAGTATTAGAAATTTAGAATTAAAAAATTATGTGCAAATATTTTCAAATTTGATATGGATAAAAATACTAGAACGAGTATGTAGAAGTTCTTCGTCTTCGAACTCTTCGCAATGCATGTGAGATTTATTAATTTTTTTAAGTTGATTCTTAATTGAAAGACGTGTCAGCAAGGGTGAGTCCTCCATAATGGTCGTATCAAAAATAGTATACGCCAGAGCTGGTCCGCCAGAAAGAGTGACGTACATTTTCGAATAAATTAATTTTACTACATTGATTACATTATACAGGTATATGACCTTTATACCTTTTTAACAGTGGAAACCCTTATCGGAAACTTTATCCAAAATTATATTTGTACTGCACTTGTCAATCCAATATCAAGTCCGAAGATGGGAACAATAAAGAAAATGGAACAATATTTTCTTTGATACCTCAAATTAAAAATAATAATAATAAATCCTGTGTGCAATTCCGTTGACCAATGGGTGAGGGTATATAGGTGTCGGCATAACCTACTGAATATTACCCAACTGAAAGGAGATGGGCTACAAACACAATATTTATCAAAATAATCCATATTATTTACAGCGACATAGATCCATATTATTTACAGCGACGAAGTATTGCCCGTCAATAGTTTTTTATTATGAATATTACTGATTATGCGAGGTGTTCGTTACGGAAATTAGTAAAGACTTTTGACCACTAAGAAAATTTAAGTCTTTGGCAAACATATCGTAAATAATTGTTGGTCCAGTGAACCGGTAGAATTCATCTTGATCAAGGTGTGATCAAATTTGGACTCTTTGTGGACGTGATACACGAAGGAGTACACCGATAATTTCAACATGGAACTGGGTGGAGCTTTGATAAAAATGTTAAGTCGTGTAAACCTTTTACAAAATATATACCTTATTTGGGAATTGTACCAAAAAGGTGGATCGACTAGCACATAATTAAATATACTATTTCTTTATCGATAATCTCCATCTTAAACCCTGATCTATGTTTGGGGGGACATATTTGTATCGAATCGATAACTACCTTCATGTTATTTTTATCATCGGTCAGATGTTTCTAACTTCACTCCAAATAATCTATAAGATACTTCGATTACACTGTGAGACAAAATCGTGGTCATGGACTGGGGTGGAAAATTCCTATTAGGGATGAAAGACCTTGGTTAGTATATGAAAATCCTAGAAGGAAAAAAATCACCGATAACCAGCGTAATCATATAGTTTTATTTTTTTTTATTTATTTTATTTTTTATATATTTATTTATTTATTTTATTTTTTTTTGCTGACCACCCTATGATACATGAATAGCATAATAATAATTAGTTAATATAATATCAAACGGACCAAAAACTTTATTGTTGTATATTTTTCTTACCACTCTAGAGGCCGCAATTATGACGTGAATATAAGGAAATGTTACACAGATAGAGGGGTCCGGCCATAGAATAAGCATGATGATGAAGATCGGTCAATACTTAGGGGGTCAAATGCACTCAGAAGGTAGTTCACGTTATGGTCAAGAATGACACCTACAAAGCTTTATTATTGTATGGTTTCATATTCGCTCCTCTCTTGGCCTCTTTTGTATGCCGAACGCAAAATTTTTAACACAGATAAGGAATCTGACCAACTGCTGTTGATCTCTAATGTTTACCAGACTCGGAATATAGATCTGCAGAAAAATCACTGATTTAAGATTTCATTTCTTCAATAAAGTGGAATTAGGATTTATTTGTGGCCCTCTTCGTTCTTAATTTATTGAACTCCAGATTCTAATTTTCACAAAATGTGATATTTCATCCTCGCAATATTCTACAAAAATGTTGCTAATAAGATTTTATGTGAGTTTAGTGGTATTTTTACAATTCGTCCGAATTATTATTAACTACAAATATAAATATTTAACACAAATACGTTAATAATATATTTTAAGAAAAAAAGGACCGGGTTTCTATAATACTGAACTCGATATTCAGATAATAAAGCCAGTTTTAATTCCTTATATGCATATAATTAGAAAGGTAATAAACAAACGCGCTAAATGTATAAAACCAGACTATTAATTTTTTTCCTAATATGACTCAGCATATTCCAACATAACATTGGACGTAAAAAATATTCCTTAAATATTTTCGTAGCTTTTCAGATGCTCTCTCGCAAACTAATTTCAGATGAAACTGTGATTTTTTTTAATATATTCTTGTATATGATGTTTTTACAGTGTGGACAGTAGTGACCTCTTTAATGGTCAATACGATGTTGAGCTGACATTGAGCATATCTTGTAAGATTTAAATTCTTACAAGAAGCTAATAAGACTATATCTAGTTCTCGTCGGAATTTTAGTAATTAAATATATTATTGTTTGAATTTTCACACAAACAATAATTGTAAATAATTTATTATAATTACATATTAATTATAAGTATACACTTTCTTAAAAACCTTCGGTTCTACACATAAAATCGACATCTCAAAATAGTTTGTCATACCTGTTGGAATTCTAATTAGAGTTATTGATTGATTGGTATTAGTCATTCATACAAAATAAGAATTGTTCTTATTAACCACAATGACTTTGGCTTAAATTTAAAATTTTCAATTATTCTATATATTTTGGGAAGTAGAATTTAAATCCAATGATTCAGAAATGCAAATGCGAACTTGCAAATATGTCTGCTATACGACATCTAAAGAAGAAGGTCAATTAAAGATTTTTGTCACCATAAAATGAATAATTATTTCTACCTAGACAATCCAATATTGTCATGATCTAATCAGCGTACCATTTATTATAAATGCTAGTCCTAGACACCTGTAGATTCTTCGGCAGTTGTGTATGGTATCATATGGTCGGCCCGTCTCACTATATTGCTCCCATACATCACCCTATATAAAAAATATTGGCTGGTAAAAGGTAGGTTGAAATTTTATATTGATTTATTCAAAATGTTGTCATGTGCTATGTTTGGACTAAAAAGGGTATATACCCTCATAATTATCTTTATAGTTATTTGAATTGCACTGGGTGGGTAACAGAAGGATGATATGTCCTAAGGGTCATTAGGACTTTTCGTCCTTCTGTATATTCCATAAATCTATTCAAGAAATTTCTAGTCTAGTCATACCAACTAACTTTCTCGTGGCGGAGCATCTGCCTTGTTTTATTTATCTTCAAATTGAGATCATTTCTCTCGTGTACATTAGAAATCATTACAAGTTCCAATGAAAAATCTTTGTGCAACAATCTCCTTCTACAGATAGTTACAACATAAATGAGGGACTTATCCTAGTTATTCTAGTTAATTATAAGAAAATTTAACTAAAAATGTAATACGTGATCATGTAGCGAACGTAATCAGCGACATATCTATCTATGGACCTTTTTGTTGATTGTTACGATTTATTCTTCCAAATACAAATACAAATATTTTCTTCTGTGAAATGCGCGCGTTCTTGGTAATATTTTCTGTTCTTTTCATTTCTAATCACTGGCAAAGATGAAACATAAATATTTTTCTCAAATGATTACACAACAGGCAAATAAATAACCAAAAAGAAAAGACACACACAAAATAAATATTGTCACCTTAAGATCCTTGTCAACTGATAAACGAAATCACAAGTGCGCAGTGTAGGTTGGGTTCGAACCCACATCGAAGCAGTTCATTCTACAATCATTCTATCGATACATCCATCCATCCAACCATCCATCCCATTCATCTAATGCATTGCTCAATAGTTACGAAACGCAATGTAAATAACTGTTAAAGCGATTTATCAAAAGTTAAACATTTGATACCGAACGAGGATCATTGCATTCCGTTCATATCACTCATAAATCTTATCGTAAGTAAAAAAGATATTCAAGCGAATTGCTGCGCTAAGGCAATCCTCATTTGTATAGGTGTTGTTTTGAAACTCTGCATGTGAGCGAGCTCTCTTTTTTTCGGTGATAGTACAAGTATAATATTTGTAGATACATATCCGTTAAGGGGTACCCCACCTTAAATATTTTGGTAACAGGTACCTAATGACCTTTTCGCTATGTATATTTTTATGTTCATATTCTCTGTTATAGTCATATATAGCATTTAATTTAGTTCAGAACAGGAATTCGTAATACTGCAAGTAAATATTTCATCTATACAATTACAGGTATTATCAATCCTCTACTCGGCCATTGTTTACACACCTTTTAAATTCCACCTTTTAAATAATTCTAACGCTCAATCATTTTTAATCATGACGCAAATTAAATATTTTTCCCAGCAATTCCGAAATTGATTATTCCAAAATTGTGACAATTTATTGGGGAAGTACCGGATAGGATGAGCCTGTCCCATCTTCGGACTTGATTTGGGCTTGGCAAAGATAATAGGTTGTGCAAAGTTTGGTTCAAATCGGACATTCCTTTCGTCTAATATTGAAAATGTTGACCCTTAATGGGGTAGGTACCCAAAGGAATGGACCAATGGACCCATTTTCGGTCTGTATGTAAAGATAATTGTAAAGATAATTGGTTGTGCAAAGCATATTAAAAAATTAATATTTTTTTTAAATTTTGACCATTTTGTGTGAGAGGTACCAGAAGGAGTGGACCTATATTCCTCATTTTCGAACTTCAAGTAAGTTTGGGAGAAATATTACGATGTTAGATAGATTTATTGAGCGCACCAGCCGGATAGACAGACAGACGGATGGAGATTTGTAAATCGATTTCAAATTGTCTGAAACGGATTTGGTCCAAAGGAACATTGGGCCTAAATCTAATATTTCGATGACACACTTTTATGTCGCAATTCACATTGAGTCTTTGTGGCACCTATATATCGGCACACTAGTATTCGAGACTTTGCGCATTTCGGTCATGCTTTTTAAAATGTATAGCTTCTAATTTGCTATTTTTGGATATCAATGCGGGTCAAATCTTCCCCAAGAAAGTTATTAGCATCAGTCTACATTTTGGTACACCCCAATTGTTTGTTGAAATTTCATAAACGTTTTTCACCGTTACGCACCGTTTTGTTGTATGATTTGTTGCCATTTTAAAGGTAACTTCATAATGCCTCTCTCATAGAAGTCCTGCTCTCTATTACCAAAAAAAAAACACTAGTAGTCGATTTTCACAAACCTCCTTAGATACCAATTTTTTATCATTAAATAAATGTTTTAATGCAAGGAAAATATGATAATCGCTTGGTGCCAAGTCCAGATTGTATTGCGGATGCATTCAAACTTCCTAACCAAGCTACCGAAGTATCTGCCGAGTCACTGTGGTCTAGCGTTGTCCTGTTGGAACACGACACCACTCCAGTTTGCCAATTCAATATCTGGTACACTCTATCTCCAAACGGTCAATTTTTGTCTTCAAACGGTCCAGTTGTTGACAGTAGAGATCAGAATTTAGCTTTTGGCAAAAATGCGTCTATCTTATTCCGTTTGGCCAAGGCCTCGCAGATGGAAATTTGACCCATCATATTTCTTCTGCTAATTGGTGTGACACCCAAACATCGAGCTTCTTTTTGAATCCAACTTTGTGTAAATGGTTTAAAATAGTTTTATGGTCGATTTTTAGCTCCTGGGCGATGTTACGGCTGTTAACATGGCGGTCATTTTCGACGACAGGCCTAATGGATTTCATTTTCCCCAACCTATATTACGATGTGCAAAGCTTGTATGAAATTGGTTACCCACTTCGAGCGCACCAGCGAGCCAGACAGACGGACAGACATTTGTGAATCGATTCCAAATTGACATTAACGGATTTGATCCAAAGGAACGTGTGGTATATATCCAATATTTCTCCGTAATTCGCATTGAGTTTTGGGGTAGCATCCATAGTATTCGGTGCTTTGCGAATTTCGGTCATGCATTCTGCAAATAAATAGCTTACTATTTTGGGATCTCAATTCGTGTCATATCTTCCCACGAATGTTATTACTATCGGTCTACATTTTAGTACATCCCACTGGCTTGTTGAGAGTTCATAGAAGGTTTTTCAATTAACTTGTTGTTCCCATTGGGTGCCAAATTTTCCTGCCATAACCTACACGTTATCCTAAATGTTCGGTATATAACATCATCTACGTCTATGCTTCTAGAATGACAAGGGCCACGCGGCATTTTTAAGGTCTTAGCTTAATTGTCCAACCTTAGTGTATATAATTTTTCTTCCTTCTGGGCGTAATTTACCACGCAAGGTCCGATCGCCCAACAAAATGTTGAGCCAGGGAGAGAGCCACAAATTTTATACCGTGAGAAGGGCCCTCAAAATACTTCTTATCGTTTAGCCTTTCATATGGAGCCTTGTCCAAAATGAATCTTTTTTGTTATACCCTCAACCTTTATATAAGGTCCGATCCACCTCATGATGGAGTGTATAACAGTAAAGATCGCTCATGTCTAAATGGATCCATTATGGACAAGGCCACATATGAGGGCCCATACGTTGACAAGTATTTCAAAGGTCCCTCCTCATGGTAAAAAAATTGTTGCTCTTTCCCTGGCACAACATTTTGTTGGCCAATTCAAATATCCTATGGGAAAATTGTTCGATCAGCAGCTGCATTTTCTTTTCCTTGATGCTCATTGTGAACATCATGGGAAAAAAACTCTCTCGAATAGTTATCATCCTCTGTTTGTGAATTTTTTGGTTTCTAATAACTAATTGCAAAGTCACAGTAGTCGTTGGTCATACTGTGAACTCAAGATTGCCCAACAATGGTGACAAATTTGCACTTGTTTTGTTCCTTTCTTGTGATTTCTTTGAGCTCAACACAAGGCGGACAAGTTATGTGGCTCATCATCAAATGCCCTTATGTGAAATGAATGTAAATGCAATAGTAAAATGATTCTGTCTAGAATATATTTCAATCTAAGTATTTAATATTTTTTCATTAGATGGAATATCAGATCTACTGTCTATACAGTGCAGATCGTAAAAAAGTGGTCACCAACGTTACGTTGTTCTAAATAAAATATAGACCTTCATATATATGTTGTAAATTGCGTTTGTTTTGAATTACTCCTTTCAAAATCCCTCCCACAACATTTAGCCGTTATATCTTCCTTAAATTAAACAATTCATACTTTCAATTTCCATTGCAGACATCTAACGTTCAATTGCTCAGCAAATAACGGAAACGGAAGTTTTGTCTGACTTAAAGGATTGTGCTTTTTAAAATATATTTGCAAAGACAGTTATAGAATACAAAGCAAAGCCCACAATAATTATCAGGTAGATTTTTCTCATGAATGAAAAGGATATTATCGAGATATCAATGAAATTTCCAAGAATTTTATTAACCATTCAAAAGGCTATTCGTCGCTCAGTTGTTCATTCATGAAATTCGTGCTTGATGTTCGCTTAACAGACATGATAATTGAATGTCTTGAGGATAATTGAATTAAGCAGCAATGGAGCAGCACAGAAAAAACAACAACTAAAGCTTTTTGTGCGAACAAGAACGTATTTTTTTACTACCAACAATTTTCTAAGAATTATTTTTTGCGCATGATGTACATTTATAATTTTTTGAGCTCAACATGAAGGCAGAAAAGTCTTGCAATTGAAATGTTGAGCAAATAAATGAGCGAGCACTGGAAGGATGTATGGTTGGAAGCCAGGCCATACAATTGTTGTACATTTTGTTTATATTCCACCTAGAAGAAGACTTTTTTAATGTATCATCCTCAACTTCCCTACCCAAAGACCAATCTCGGATTTTGATAATGAAAACCTTGTCTTTATTGTTAGACTTCTTGGAATTTCAAGGTTTGACAAAGAAAAGGCCATATCAGCAATTATGATGAAATGTTTATTAAATACTACAGACGTATATTTTCTCATGACTGACACGAGAACCGACTTTCAGGATGTGTTGCTTGATTCCTAATAAAAAACGAGAAATTTTTTCAATTATGTAGGACAATAATTTATGACACAAAATCGGAAGGAAGTTGGATATTAGAGAAGTACTCAATAACAAAAATTGGACGAAATTACCATATACCAAACGGAATAAAGCAACAAGCCCGGAATCAGTAACCTATATTTTGAGCAAAAATATTATGTTGCGGAAAAATAAATTCATTATTTTTTCGGCAAATTGCTGTAATGAAAGATTTCTCGTAAAGTATCGATGAAATCATGTTAGCAGTCGTAACTTCGCTAAAAAGCTAAAAATCGTCCATAAAACTTTTTTAAACCATTTACACAAAGCTGGATTCAAAAAGAAGCTCGATGTTTGGGTGCCACACAAATTAAGGGAAAAAAATAACCTTGTGAGAAAACGATCTTGGTCAAAGAGCGGTGAAACACCTCAAACGGTGACCAAACCAGGACTAAGGGCCAGGAAAGTTATGCTATGCATATTTGATGGGACTGAAAGGGGATTATTTATTATGACTTGCTTCCGTGTGGCCAAACGCTAAATTTTGTTCTACTGTCAACAACTGAACACGGTTTGAGGAAACGGCTAGTTCGCATGCATCTACAGTTTACATTGGGCAGAAACGTCGGGAGCTTGGTTGGGAAGTTTTAATAAAAAATTGGTATCTAGGGAGGTTTGTGAAAATCGACTACTAGAGTTTTTTGCAAATAGAGAGGAGGACTTCTATGAGAGAGGCATTGTGAAGTTACAATTAAAATGGCAACAAACCATATAACAAAACGTTGCAAATTTCGACAAATCGAATTATGAATTAGAATTATGCATCATTAGGACTCATTTGGGTCATTTTGATATAGGAATTTTTAAGATAATATATTAATTTTCTAATAAAATGTCGCGAGACTTTTGTATTGGAGGCAATGTAGAAGCATAGACGTAGATAATGTTATGTACCAAAAATTTAGTATAACGTGAAAGTTATGGCAGGAAGATTTGCAACCCAATGCGAACAAAAAAAATAATTGAAAAAAACTTTTATAAACCCTCAACAAACAATAGGGGCGTACCAAAATGTAGACCGACATTAATAACTTTCGATGGGAGGTAGCAAATTAGAAGGAAGCAAAAATGTGTCTCATCAAAATATTGGACTTAGACCCCATGTGGACAAAATCCGTTTCAGACAATTCGAATCGATTTCCGACCGTCTGTCTGTCTGGCCGGCTGGTGCGCTCGATAACTCCCAAAAGGAGTGTTTAAACTAAGTTGAAGTTCCAAAATGCTACTTCCCCCACAAAATGGTCAAAATTGTACAAAACATTAATTTTATGATATGCGAACGGACTATTCGATTCGAACCAAAATTTGCACAACCTATTATGTTTACCAACCCTTGTTGAAATCCGAAAATTGGACCCTTTGGCCCACTCCTTTTGGTACCTCTGCCACAAAGGGTCAATATTTTATAAACGTGTAAACTTGCCTTATATACATTGAATAGTAAAAGATGTGAGTAATTTCAAAGACGTTCGCACACCATAGGCTGAGGATATATATATTGATCCACGACGGAGGGGTCTTCGGTCCGAACCATCTCGAGTCTCATTTTGCCAACGTCTTTTGCCTCAGTCAATTCTGTTAACGAAGTAGATCTGCTACAAAAAAACAACGTAGTTAATGGAGAGACTACTCAAAAATAACGCTTGTGTTCTCTGAGCTCTTGATGCCTTAATTTTTCTTGCTGGTGTTGATTTTTCGATGGAATTTAGGTAAAGACATTGAACCTTACCAGTCTAAAGATTCAAGTTCCCGGAGAATTCCATAGTTTCTTTCAACATTTTGGACTCTTAATAAAATCGGAGACTCATTTATTTTATCCTTTTTTAATGTTGACAATTTGAGGTGGATGTACCAGAAGGAGTGTCCCAATAGTGTCTCCATATACGGATTTATTGTATTTTGTTGAAATCTGATTGTCAGTTTTTTTTTTCATCAAAAAAATTACCATTGTGTGATGAGATACCAGAATTAGTGACTAATACTCCCTATTTACGAACTCAATGTAATTTTGGTAGAAATGTTATGATTTGTAAAATTTGGATCAAATTAATCTACTCTCTTAAAAATTATCGTTGGCGCCTAGTCAAATTGAACGACATATCCCAATCGAGTCCAAATTCTCTGAAACGTATTTATTTCAAACAACTTGTAAAACCAATCACATTTTCCGTATCAAAGTGGGTATACCATGGTTCTAACTTATTGGTCTCATTTTCCAAAGACTAATTTCTATACAAAATGTATACAGAATGATGACATTTTAATGGGTTCATAATAAAGATCATGAGAAGTAATAACAATTTGAGAAGAAAATATGATATGACTATAGATTTTGACTATACAGGTTAATGGTGTAGAATATCAAATAATTTCTTCCGAAGTCATTAGCCTTTTTTCTTCACTCCTTAAATGAATAAAATATTAATTCCTATTTCTGGTATAATCTACATAATTTGTATATGTCTTTTATTGTCATGTCCTAGGACAATAACCTCTAATGCCTATCTCTCATCATCCTTCTTCGACCAAGGACTTTTGTGTTTAAACGCAAATAAATTAAAAAATGTTTAATGTTTATAGAAATCAATATTAAAGGACATTTAGATAAACGGTTAACTTTGCTATTGTTGTACGGTTTTATTAACTCCGTTGTTCTGTGACATACGATACGATTTTTCGTCTTCGTCCTGTACGAAAGGACAACACTAGCCAACATCGACGGACGAAGGACAAAAATCTTCTCACAACGTATGTTGTTGCTAGTTTTTGCACAATTCTGACTGACGCCTTCGAAGGAGTCAAAAAAAGATAACAGCAACACGAAAGATGAGAAGTTGCCTCTCCAAAATCTCAAAAAAATACCCAAGAATATTTTTTGAAAACGAAATATTTTCCCAGCCTTGTTGAGCTGTTGCTGTTAAAATTGTTGTTATACTCCCCGGCAAAAATGGTCAATTAATAACCGAACGGGCGACAAGTAGTTTCTCTTATCCCATTCCCATCCAAAAACTCTTAAAATATCAGAGGGAGACCATAACGTTATGGCAGAAACTAAAGGGAAAAATAAGTGTCCTGCTGATGGACAAAAACAACGCCATTAGTCGCCTTTCAATGGAGTGATGGTGGTGGTGTGGATGGCATCGATTGACTATCTCCTAGTTTGCGATTTACAAAAACAAAAATGTCAACACAAACATCGTAGTTGTGGAGGAAGAAGAAGAAAAAAGTCATTTAATATTTGCCCAAAGCCACTTATACGGTTTGTTATGGGATTTCGTTCCGTTTGTCAGGTTGACATATCAGTTTTCTTGAAAGAAAAAAAATATGAACACCGACAACAACAACTGACATCCTGAGAATCGAAACCCAGCTCCTTGGCTAGTTTTGTTTGGAACAACCTGATCCTTTGCTGTCTGTGTCCTGTTATATCTACAAGTAACTAACTGTTCAACTGGTGGCTCAATATTTACACTAACAACACACCTCGTTGGTGTGTTGAGGCTATGGGAAAAATCTTGGGTCATCAGCTGGCTGTAGCTGCCTCTTCGTCATCATCCTTTCAGCTCTCGTCTTGGGAAAATGTAAAGGATCTCCTCCGTCCTCTGTTTATATTTTTTCTGGTTTCGAAAATCTCAAAAAGTCAGTAGTTGGTCATACTGTGAGCTCAAGATTGCTCAACAATAGCGACAAATTTTCGCTTTCATTGTCTCCGGGCTCAACACAAAACAGCCAAACAATGTGGCCCATCATCAAGTGTCTCATAGACCACTGTAGTCGATTTTTTTGTGCAGCATCATTCGACAAAAGCGTGTAATTTCATAGCTCATTCCCGTTCCCATTGCCAATGATGTTGAGGTGTGTGTGGTGGCTCATCATTTCACCTGCAATTTTTCTCATCGTTTGCTCAACTTTATAGAGAAATTCGAACGTTATTTTTTTTTCGTCTGTTGAGCCAGTGGAACGTTTGTTGTTGTCCTTCTCCTGGTACCTGCCAACCGTGTGCCGTTCATACGCTTCCCTGTGGTGCACTTTACTCCAGTTATCCTGTGTAGTTGTTGCCAAACAAGTACAACAATCTATTTTCCTGCAATCACCAGCAACAATAACATCACCCAAATTTATAAAGAATTCAAGTCAAGTCATAAAAAATCTCTCACAGAATTCTCTGGAGTTTTTGTTTTTGCCAAAATGATATCAAACAACAACAACAGCAAAAAAACTGAACCAAAATGTGGGTATTGTGTGTGGGACAGCCCTAACGATTTTCCTAATAGTTCGAACATTTATTACGCCAATTTTGATGGCTAGATAATTGTCCATGGGTCCCCCTATTTTTCCTTTGCGTAATGATTGTCGACATCCTTTAGAGGATGTGAAAATGATAATAATGGAGCGACCACCAGCATCATGATCTGGTTTTCATTTGGTTTTTTCTCACAACTTGTTTTTGTTTTTGCTTTTAAATCTTGACAAATGATTGATTTATTTATTTCGATGAGTAGGAATTGTTTAATTATACACTTAGCAAATTGAGGATCATTTAGAGTAAAGTGGTAGGTGTAAATTATTTTTAGTATATTTGCAAAATAATTTCAAAATTGGAGTTTTTGAAGGGGCACAGTAGATTTCCCCATGGGATCAAAAATTCAATTTGTTCCAAATGTTTTCCAAAGTATTAGTGGGTGGAAATTCCATAGGTGTGTGTTAAACTGTGCTATTGGGAGTTACTCAGCCCACCAAAATGTTTCAATATTGAGACCATAATGATTCTAAAGTATGTAAGGAACCTAATAATCCATGTTTCACTTTGCCATAACACTCTAAAACTATGGCATTCCAGTCGTGTTTTCGGACTTGATCGAAAACTTCTAATCATTCCGAATTATTGAACCGATGGTCAGATGCTGGTCAGAAGCATGCACCAGCTCATTAATTGGAACCTCAGCATGCTGTGTTCCGTGCACAAAAAAGAAGACACCACGATATGTGCCAACTATGGAGGAAGTAGTCTCCGTCCCAACACATATAAATTGCTATCCAGCGTACTGTACGAACTATTGATTGATCTCAATGGTCCCGAACCTGGCAAATCCACCGTTGACCACATTTTCACTCTGCGCCAAATCCTGGAATAGAACCACAAAAATCACATCGATACATTCCACCTATTCGTTCCATAGCCCTATCCGTTTAAAGGTGTTTAAAGCCATGTCTGCGTTCGGTATTCCTGCAAAAATACGACTATGCAGGATAACTTTTACTGGCACAAGATCAGCACTTACGGTCGGAAAGGACCTCTCGGAGCCATTTAATACCGAACGAAATTCAGACAAAGTGACAGTTTGCCGTTTGGCCTTTTTAACATCCTGCTGGAAAAGGTCACACGAGAGGCAAAGGTGAGGAGAAATGACACTCTGTACACCAAACAACACATGTCACTCGACTGCGCCGATGACATCGATATAATAGGTCGAACATTGCGAGCAGTAACAGCCATCTTTAAAAAATTTGAGATGGAGTTTGCCAAGTGGGGCTGGCAGTAAATGGTGAAAAGACCAAGCTGATGTAATCAACGCGCAAGACGTCCAGTCGAGTAAGCAATTCAAGAACAAGTCCTCCTCTCGCCAAACCAAACGTACACTATACAAGACGCCGATACTACCCGTGCAGTTTTATGGATCAGAAGCATGGGTACCTGCGCCAGCAGATGCGGCAGCTCTTGGAATGTCTGAGAGAAAAATTATCCGAAAGATCTACGGGCCGATCTGTGAATATTGGCGTCGAATGAATCTTGAGCTTTACCATCTATGCACGGACACCGATATAGCCGACTACGGTGGCTAGGCCATGTTGGGCGAATGAATGAGGATGCCCCAGCCCAAAAAGCATATAAAAAAGAACCTACTGATGGTTTACGCAGAAGGGGAAGCCAACAAATTTGATGGAAAGATCAAGTGGAGGATGGCATATTAAAACATGCTCTTTCAAATTGGAAAAAAACTGCGCTCAAGATCGACGCGCCTGGAAATCTTTCTTAAGTTCGGCTTATGGAACAAATGTTTTGTGCCAGTTCGGTCCGGTCAAACTTTGTATACCCCCCCTTCATGATCATGATCGAAATTATCAAAATATCTAATAGTGGGATACCGTTATATGGGGCTATAATAAAACGGAGATCAACATTACTATTTTTTGCTAAAGAGATTTGACAGCCAATGAAAATACAAAATACCAAATGACCGACATGGGCCAATATTAAAAAGTTTAGTGCGGAGATGTGATGATTCCTTTATTGAACCCAAATAGCAAATTATAGCCAATTTGATTGAAATGGGGAATACCTAAAAATTAAACCCAAGTTGATTGGAAAACATGTCCAAAAATCTCAAAAACGCCGAATACTGGGGGTATCGTTATATGTTGGCAATTCGGGGGCTACACCAAAACGTGGACCGATATATGCCATTTGCAATACCCAACATCCTAGAAGTACTATCAATGCCTGTGCTAAATTTCAGAGCTCTGTCTTAAATATGGCGAACTCTATCGTGATTCCAACAGACAGACGGGCATGCGTAAATCGATATAGAATTATAATATGATATGTATACGTTGTACGTTGTGTCTCTGGTGAATATTTCGAGGTGTTGCAAACGAAATGACAAATTTAATATAGACTCCACCTTTTGGTGGATGGTATTTGATTTTATCTTTTGATAATATAGGGAATAACAATTTCTGAAATCCTCCACTTTTTTTTACAAAATTGTAGATTCCAGGAAAAAATATTGATTTCGATCTAATTCGGAAGTTTGCTTTTTTTGACTCATTACACTTTCTAAGTGATTAAACTTTTCCGTAAGACATTTTTTGAACCGCAACAATATTTTGTGTTGTTATTAATGAGCAAGAATATTGTAAGAATACGAATTATAAAAATTCTTCCGTTTCTATTTCAAGGCCGTACCCATGATCCATTAAACAGGTCGTATAAGAAGCGAATATTATCGGTGTTTATGGTTAAAAGTCTCCCATACTGTCATTTTTTACGTTTTCCTAGGATTATGTCAAAATTAAAAGCATTTTTACAACTGGGAATGAAATCATCTGGCCTTGTTCGACGACCTTATTATTGGGCCCATATAATTTGGTGTCTCTATTTCCGTAGGTCTCATAATCATAATTCTTTATAATCACCAAAATATTATACATTAATTATACCCTACACAACTATGTTGCCAGTGTATTATAGCTTTTTGCAGCCCCAAGAGTTTGTAACGCCGCGAAATATTGGTTGTAGACCCACCTTTAAGTATACCGATCGTCATATCTCGACTAGCTAAGTCGATCTAGACATGTGTGTCTGTCCGTCTGTCCATTATAATTTGTAAACACGATACAGGCCACAGTTATGGACCAATCTTCACGAAATTTTGCATGTAGGATTGCATGTAGGGTTCTGGCCAATGAAGAACCCTATTGTTTTTGGTAAAGATCGGTAAATATTTAGGGGATGATATGCACAAAATACTTAATTTTTGTCGGTTTTTCTGTGGCTCCAGAGGCCGCAATTATGGCCAAAACATCTCGATTTTTTACATGGAGAAGGGGATTGGGCCAAAGAATAATCATGCCAGTTTTGATAAAGATCGGTCAATATTTAGCGGGTCAAGTGGACCATGACTTTTGTGTGAAAAATTACAAAATTTGTATTATATAGCGTATATATTTGCCCCTGAATGACATAGAGCCGAGAAGTTGATAGTACATCCAAGAGGAGTGGTTGACCTTTAAATTGATAGCAATTATATTGTCGTATGTACTCGGATGTGGGAGTTACACTCAAATATGTACAGGGGCTTACGTATTCAGATATTATTTAGTAACCCATTACCAAATTAGAGAACGGAAATATAGCGCTGATCGTTTGAAATTTTTCATGAAGTTCCAGTTGTGGTCAAGGACAACGCTTATAATTTTCGGTGATGATCAGATTAAAATTTTGAGATGAAATGGACCGAAAACTTAATTTTGTTGTGTGTTTTCGAGTCGAATATAATCCGAACATCACAACACAACCCACCGTGAAGGGAATCTGGACAAGTAATTAGAAGGGTTTTAATGAATATTCGAAAATGCAAGGAAAAGGTTCTGTTGACCTCTAATCGGGCAAGAGGATGCAATATCACAAGTAAACATCGGAGTAAAATTCCGCAGAAAGTTAGAATTCCGTGGTAGTTGTGTAGAGTATCGTATGGTCGGCCCGTCCGACTGGTTTTCCCATGTATTTTGTTGTTGTCTCTTGTCTATTCTTTTATCTCAAGTTCAATATCACTGACTTTTTCCAATCATTAAAATAACAATCTTATCGATTTGGTAAATATACACAAACAAGTCTCGCTAAAACTCGAGAACGGCTGAACGGATTTATCCGATCTTAGTCTTGAAAACCGCGGAAAATTTGCAAAAAAAATTACTATGAAACATATTTGCATTTCCACGAAATTTGTATCAAGCTATTTGCACCACGTCGTAGTTGCTTTTTGAGATATTTTGGGCTAGAATTGGTAGCCCAATCCTATAAGCCTTAATTTGTCAATTATTGAAAATTTTCAATTTCAATTGGATTGACATTGTATTTAATTTTTTTTTTTTGTGAGAATACAAAAAATAATTGAGAAGTATATTGTTTAACTTAGATTTGTATAAAAATTATACTTTTTATTGACCCCTGATGTGGTCTTCTATTATTCGTTAAAATGTATGCGCTACGGTTTATTGCAACCTTGAGTTAGCGCTTTTGACGTTTTAACGAATAATCAATTGTCACTTGCTTTGCCGCCTCCTTTAAGCATCAAGGAGTATCAATCTGTCAGTCGGACAGACAACCACGCATATCGTTGCGAGCACATATCGTTGTGCATAGTAAGGTAATTTCGTTACCAACAACCAAACAATCAATAAACCATTGAATTACTATATTAAGAAAACTATTGTGTTTTTCTCTTAATTCTTTTACTTTCACGGCACACGGCTATTCGTACACCCCTACCCTACGGTCCACTGCTCCACGCATTCGGCGTACTGACTCCCTTCGGCGGAGCCCCTCTGAGCTTAACATATATCATTGAATGTACACGCGATCATTGTATGTACACGGTTTTCTATAAAATCCACGTAAATTTTGGGACAAATGCAAGGATGAAAATCAGAAGACAGTCGGAATAGTGTTCTGATTCTAAGATTCATGCCCTAGATTATTTTCTTGAAAATAATAATAATAGGGACATGTTGATCCTTATAGTACCTAAAATGTTGCAATGTCACGAGAAATATCAAATCTTCTCCTAATCGTTGGTAAATGTCTTTGAACTTATAAACACAACACTTCGCACTTTGTAGATTCCCTAAATGGGTGGGGACAATGTTTCAGCATTATGTGGTAGTAAGTTGGCCATGCTCTGAAAAAATAATGTTCAAAATTACAGACATACCGATAATTAAATGGGAAATATTTATGTCACCTTTTTAATACGTTAGGCCAACCTAATTCGCTCAACGTCTTTACAATACGAAATCTTGGTCCTAAATAGAATTGTTTCCGCAAAAATGTTTTACCATCCCGGAATGATATATTACAGCTACTACAATGGGAATGGATATATGCCAAATTACAACCGATTATATTTAAAAACGTGCCCAAATCCCCCATAGCATCGAAAATGTGGAGTACTATTATATAGGCGATATTTGGAGGCTTGGGCGAATATAAAATTACAGCCAAATACCGAATTTTAGGTATATGGGGGATATTCGAATTCTTGGGCCAATATTGATCATCTCAATTAGGCAGTATTAGTAGTAGTATCCCTATTATTAAATTAGAAGTAATTCTGTTGAATATTGGGGGCTACCATAAAAAGTGAACGAAAATGTAACATTTTCAATACCAAATATTCTATGTGTTCGGACAAATACCAAGGTATTACAAAAAACTGTGGAGGGTATAAAAACCAACCTAATATGACGAGAATTATACATCAACTATATTGCTAGGCAAGACAACGTTTGCCGGGCCCGCTAGTTTTGGTATAAAATCGGGTAATTGTAATTACACAACATTTAGTATAGAATTCATTCCTCCTTTGGTAGACAAAGAACGAATCATATTGAAATCGTATATGATGCACCAAAAAATCCACACGCGAATAAAGAATTCAATTAAGGAATAGAAACTAGAGTTTCTATTCCTTAAAGCATAAATAATTCACTTAAGGAATAGAAAATAGAGTTCGGCAATCTAGTTCGCGGAGCCGATCGATTTTCCTCGTTCCTTTTTTTAAAAAACAACTATGTAGTTCCTTAACATATAATTCCTTTGCACCGTATAGTTGCTCTGCTCTACATACAGTTCCAACTCCTAGATTGATCATTTGAATATGGGAATAAATGAACTAGATCACAAAAAGACCTAATGAACTGGACATAGTTACTATCGTTTCCTTATCGGAATAGTTCCAATGAACTAGTTCTTTCCGGAACTATCCAACCCTAATATAAACTTATATTTTGAATCGCTTTTTCCATTGAATTTTATGAAATTTGGCATTTATTTGGCCCAAGAAAAAACTGCTAAAATCGAGAGTAGGTCCAGATTATAGTTCCCATATTTCATTATTAATAAATGGTGCACGAAAGGTTTATTTTTAAAAGGATTTATGTTTGGTATTATTATTTAAATAGAGGTATGATATATTCTGCTCCATCCAGGTTTGTAGTTTCCCGTGCGATCTGATTTGAGGTATCATCAGCTTAAAATGTTAAGTAGATTAATAGAATTGTCTGTAATATAGGATCCCACTCTCATGTAGTAATTTGTCTTTTCAGCTGCTCAGAGGATGAACACCTGATTATACCCTCAGCCTTATGGCTAATGTCGGTATATACACTTTGATACGGTGCCTCATCGAAATATTGAGAAAATTCAGAAAATTTGGAGTCGATTTACACATGTCCGTCCGTCCATCCGCCTGGCTGGCTGGTGCACATCATAACTCTCGAAGGGAATAATCGATTTCATACAAACTTTGCACATCTTAATATTTCTTTCAAACTTAGTTTAAGTTCGAAGATAGGGAATATCGGTCCACTCCTCTGGTACTTCCCCCACCAAATAGTCAAAATTGTGCTAACAATTTTAACGAAACTTTGTACAACCTATTATCTTTACCAAGCCTAGATCAAGTAGGTCCACTCCTTCTGGTACCTCCCACATAGAGGGTCAACATTTTCAAAATTTATAAATCCAATATCTTACCAAGCCTAGATCAAGTCCGAAGGTGAGACCCGTCTACCCTCTCCTCTGGTACATGTTCGAAAATGTTCATACCCTTTTTCCATTTTATCTTGAGGCCGCCCGTTACACTACCACTCTCTTCACTTCAATGGTGGTATTTCGAATTTTACTATGGCTATGGTCAAAATAGGACCGCATATATGCCTGCTTATATCAAAATTTTACCATGTGACGTGGTGTTTCAAGGATTTTTTTAACTCGTTACAAGAGAAATTCCAATGTAGGTCCTTCTTTTTTGTATGTGGGAGCGTGGATCCATTGTAGTCCCTCATATTATATTTCCATAATTCGAATTTCTTATCATAAACCAATTCATTTACCCTATACAAAATAAAATTTATCATGCTTCTATATATATTTTTTCATTTTATGTTGAGACCGACATTGAGCCGACCGTTACACTAACACACTCTCACAAACTGATTTTGCTGGTTTCCTCTCAAAGATATCGGGTTTTTGTGTGTTTTCTTCTTTGGTTGCAATTCTCTTTCTTATTGTTATGGGATTTCTACAATTATTTTTTTGTATTATTGTTGTTGTATTTTTTCTGTGGGTATAATATCCAACCATGCATCCATTTGGCATACCGAAAAAAAGTGGTCATGGATGGCCCTGGTCATGTCCATGCTGGAGGAGAGCAGAAGATATTTTAGTCTTGTCATATAGCAACTGACTATTGAGTATGGTAATGGTGGTACTATAGAAATTGGCTCAATGTATGTGGGCTCAACAATACCATTACTATGGTTTCTGCAGGAGCAGCAGAGGCGCTGCCTGCCTGCATACATATCAAGCAGTACTAGCATGTCATGAACTCAACAAACGAAAGTGGGGAGGAAAATTTCATTTTGCGCCAGCACCACCACCACTATTATTTTAGACTCTGGGTTGTGATATTCACATGTAGACATGCAGCCAGCCATACATACAGACACACATTTGTTGTGTATACATGTGCCAATATTTCTTTTAGTCTTTTTTTTGTTGTTGAGCCTCTGCTGGCTTGCTTTTGCTCATACTGTGGGTTGTGATAATTGAGCCCGATAGTTGTGCTGACTTTACTCTCTATCTCTCCTCCCCACCCCACATAATTTACTCCACACAGCAAGAGGCAGATATAGAAATGCATTTGACGGCACTAACACTGTGACAGGGAGGTAGTATTCTTTGAATTCGTTGTTGGTGTTGTTGCTATTTTCATTCTGTTTTATGGTTTCTCTTATTCTTTTGGTATAAATAATTTCTTGTTGTTGTTCTCCGTCATCTATCTGAAAATCGTGGCAAGACTCCATCCGGGTGTGCATTTCTACAAATGTTGAGCATTGCGAGTGAGTGAGTGTTGAGCATGGATATATCGCAGGGTGTGTGTGTATATGTGTGTATCGCATTATACACATATCTCAAGAAAGTGCTAAACGTAACGTATTTTTCGACACATTATCATAAACAACCAAAATAACAACAAAAACATCATCGCCCAGACGAAACGGCTAAAGCTAGAAGCTTGAAATTTTGAGTGTGGGTTGGTGTTGGTGTGTAGGCGTGAGATAAGGCTGGGTTTTTGGAAATTCGAACTAGAAGGGTACGAAAAGTACTAAAATGTACCAAATATGGTACCCTTTGTATTAGGCGAACGGGAAGAGCTAGAATTCTGAAATTTGGAATGTAGGTCACTGATGTAAAGTTAGGAAGATGTACAAAAGCGTTTTTGGAAATTCGTACTAGAACGGTACGAAAAGTACTAAAAAGTACTAAATGTGATACCATTTATATATGGCGAACCGGTAGAGCTAGAACTCTGAAATTTGGATTGGTGGTCGCTGAGTGTAGGATAGATGTACCAACGGGTTTTTGGAAATTCGAACTATAAATATCCGAAAAGTACTAAAATGTACTTAATTTTGTACAATTTCGTAGCATGTGAATTGATAGAGCTAAAAACTTGAAATTTGGAATGCGAATTAGGGATGAGATGTAGAGCCTATTTAAGGAGATGATTTTGAAAGCGTGTACTCATGTGTACGAAAAGTACTATATGATACTATATTTGGTACAAATTTAACTTGGAGATAAAAATCGAGCTGGAATCCTGAAATTTGAAATTAACATTACCGTCGGAGTGTAGGATTGGGAATGTACGTAGTTTAGGAATTTTTTTACTCAGTTTCAGTAATTTATATTCATGGAATTTTTTTACAATTTGAATTTTATGCAGTTTCAGTAATTTATATTCATGGTGTGAACTAAATGGTACTAAATTTGGTACTAAATTTGGTACAATTTGAATTTTATGCGAACCAATAGAGCTAGAATCATGAAATTTGAATTGTGTGAGGATCACTGTTGGGGTGTAAGATCGAGATATGTAGGGGAATTTTATGTGAAGTTTTAAAAATTTGTACTAATGTGTACTAAATTTGGTACTATTTGAATTGTGTGAACCGATAGAGTTGGAATCCTAAATCTTGGATTTAGGATCAATCTGGGGGTGAAAGTTTGGGTTAAGTGGGACGTTTTGGAAATTCGTACTACTGTGTACTAAATTTGGTACAATTTGAATTGTGAGTGAACCGAAAGTGTTGTAATCCTGAAACTTGGATTTAGCTGTTTGGGGTAAGTTTTCGAAATTCGTACTACTGTGTACTAAATATCGTACAATTTGAACTGTAGGTGAACCGATAGAGCTGGAATCCTGAAACTTTGAGTTAGGATCACTGTGGTGGTGTAGGATTGGGGTCTGTAGAAAGTTTTGGAAATTCATACTACTGTGTACTAAATTTGGTACAATTTGAATTGAGGGTGAACCGATAGAGTTGTAATCCTGAAACTTGTATTTAGGGTCACTGTGGGGTTGTAGGGTTAGGGTAAGTTGGAGTTTTTGGAAATTCGTACTACTGTGTACTAAATTTGGTACAATTTGAATTGTGAGTGAACCGATAGAGTTGTAATCCTGAAACTTGGATTTAGGGCCACTGTGGGGTTGTAGGGTTTGGGTAAGTTGGAGGTTTTGGAAATTCGTACTACTGTGTACTAAATTTGGTACAATTTGGATTGTGAGTGAACCGATAGCGTTGGAATTCTGAAACTTGGATTTAGGATCACTGTGGGGGTGTAGGATTGGGGTAAGTTGGAGGTTTTGGAAATTCGTACTACTGTGTACTAAATTTGGTACAATTTGGATTGTGAGTGAACCGTTAGCGTTGGAATCCTGAAACTTGGATTTAGGATCACTGTGGGGTTGTAGGATTTGGGGTATGTAGGAAGTTTTGGAAATTAGTACTACTATGTACTAAATTTTGTACAATTTGAATTGAGGGTAAACCGATAGAGTTGGAATCCTGAAACTTGGATGTAGGATCACTGTGGGGTGTAGGATTGGGGTCTGTAGGAAGATTTGGAAATTCATACTACTGTGTACTAAATTTGGTACAATTTGAATTGAGGGTGAACCGATAGAGTTGGAATCCTGAAACTTGGATTTAGGATCAATGTGAGGGTGTAGGATTGGGGTCTGTAGGAAGTTTTGGAAATTTGAACTACAGTGTACTAAATTTTGTACAAATTGAATTGTGAGTGAACCGATAGAGTTGTAATCCTGAAACTTGGATTTAGGGTCACGTTGGGGTTGTAGGGTTAGGGTAAGTTGGAGGTTTTGGAAATTCGTACTACTGTGTACTAAATTTGGTACAATTTGGATTGTGAGTGAACCGATAGCGTTGGAATTCTAAAACTTGGAATTAGGATCACTGTGGAGTGTATGTTTGGGTTAAGTAGGAAGTTTTGGAAATTCGTACTACAGTGTACTAAATTTGGTACAAATTGAATTGTGGATGAACCAATAGAGTTGGAATTCTGAAACTTGGATTTAGGATAACTGTGGGGGTGTGGGTTTAGTAAGAAGTATTGGAAATTCGTACTACTTTGTACTAAATTTGGTACATTTAAATTTGAATTTGGAATCATTATGGGGGTGTAGGATCGGGGTATGCAGGTTTTGTTGGAAGTAGAAGGGTACGAAAAGTACTAAAATGTAACAAATATGGTACCCTTTTTATTAGCGAACGGGAAGAGCTAGAATTCTGAAATTTGGAATGTTGGTCAATGATGGAAAGTTAGAAAGATGTGCAAAAGGGTTTTTGGAAATTCGACCTATAAGTGTACTTAAGGTACTAAACTTTACTGAATTTAGTTCCTATTGTATATAGCTGGAATCTTGACATTTTAAATGGAATACAGGTTGGGAAGTGGTGTTGATGTACGGAAATGGTTTAAGACATTCGTACTTATGTGTATAAAAGTGTAATATGGTACTAAATTCCGTACTATTTACCTTCAGTTGAGTGTGCAGAGATGGAATCTTGACAATCGGAATTAGCTTTAAAAAATCGTTCTAATTTGTACGAAAAGTACTAAATGGTACTAAAATTGGATTTAGGTGAACAGATAGAGCTGAAGTCTTCAAATTGGGAATTAAAATGACTGTTGGAGTGTAGGACTGAGGTAGATTATGAAATTCGTACTTATTGGTACGAAAGGTATATATGGTACCAAATTTAGTACAATTTGGATGTTGCTTGAAAGGATAGAACTGAAAACCTGAAATTTGGAATTAAGATTTCTGTTGAAGATTGGGCTATAGAGACATCTTTGGAAACTCGTATTTATGTGTACGAAAAGTACTAAATGACACTAGATGGATTTGGGTGAACGGAGAAACCCATAATTTGGACTAATGGTTGATGTTTGAATATAGAATTGAGATATGGAAGCATATTACCTATGTGTACTAAATAGTACTATATTTGGTACAACTTGATTACGTGTGAACGGATAGAGCTGGACTCCCGAATTTTTTAATTAAAATTACTGTTGGAGTATAGGATTGACATAGTTTAGGAAATTTTTAATTATAGAAACAAAAAGTACTAAATGGTACCGAAAAGCTTACAAATGTGTGAACCTATAGGGCTGTATTCTGAAATTTTGAATTAATATTACAGTTTGAGTGCAGAATTGAGATATGTCGGTAATTTTTTAAAATTCGTCATTATGTGTACTGAATGGTAAAAAAATTTGGTACTATTTTGATTCGAGTTAACGGATAGAGATAGTAAACGTAAATTTGGAATTAAAATTACAAGATTAAGGAATTATTGGAATTTCGTACTTATGGATACGAGAAGACCTAATTGGTACTAAATATGGTACAATTCGTTTTGTGTGGGCGGGAATCCTAATATTTGTGACTTAAAAATAAGGTTGGAGTGTAGGATGAGGTAGTTTTAAAAATATGTAATTATCTGTACTAAATGGTGCTAAGTTTAGTACAATTTAGATTTGAGTGAAAGGACAGATATGGATGGATTTGAAAAGAAAATTACTCTTATAGCAAAGGATTGAGACAGTGTTGGAAATTCGAACTCATGAGTACGAAAAGTACTAAATATGGTACAATTTGGATCTATGTGAAGAGATAGTGCTGTTATCCTGAAATTAATGAATAAAATTACTGTTTCAGTGGGAAATTGAGGCAGTTTTAGAAACTCATACTTACGTCTACGAAAAGTAATAAATGGTACAATATGGATGTTGGTGAACGAATAGAGCTGGAATCTTTAAATGTGGACCTAAGGTTGTTATTGGAGATCATGACTGGGGTATTTTAGGAAATTTGTACTTTGGGTACGACAACCAAAAAATTTGCTACAATTTGGACTTTGGTGAACGGGTAGAACTCGAATCCTGAAAGTTGCAACTTAGGTTACTCTGGGATTGTAGGAAAAGTACAGAATGGTACCAAATATGGTACAGTTTAGTGAACAGATAGAGCTGAAACTCTTAAATTTGGACTTACGATTGAAAGCAGGTTTGGAATATTGAGATTGGTTTGGTATATGGGTACGAAAAGTGCGGAATGGTTTCACACAGAGCTAAGAAGTAAGATTACTTTTAGAGTGTAGGATTGATGTAGTTTTAGGAATTCTTACCTATGAGTATGAGAATTACTAAATGGTGCTAAATTTGAAACAATTTGGATTCGGTTGAATCTTGAGATTTGGAAATTAGATTACTATTGAAGTGTAGTATTGGGCTATTTTTGAATAGTAAATAGAATAGAAAATTCACTAAATTTGGAATAATTTGAATTTGGGTAACGGAGAGAGCTGGAAACCTAAAATTTAGAATGTTGGTCATTGACAGAGAGTTAGAAAGAAGCACCAAAGGGTTTTTGGTACTAAATTTAGTGGAGGTGACGGTATAGAGGTAGTCTTGAAAATGTATTAGAGGTAGTCTTGAAAATGTATAATGAAAAGTTCTAAATGGAATTACATGTGGAACCTGTACGTTTTTGCTAAAGTGTGGATTTCGGAAAATATTGCTTATGTGTATGGTAATAAACTTAATATTAAATGTAGGAATAGAGGTGGAATTCAGAACTATAGTACAACTAATTATGCGGTATTCACGATTTCCATATGAAATATTTTTTTATTCCCTTTCCGCATACGAAGTAGCGGGTACTTTGCTAGTAGAAGATATTTCTTTGAGGGGTTATCTATTTGTTTCTTTTTTATCAAAATTGAATTTATGACACGCAGAGAGAGATTATTGAACTTAATTTAATTACGACGAATATATTGATGTAGGTCTTTTGTAGAATTAATATAACTTCCAAAAATATGACATGTCAACATGGGCGATATGAATTTATGACCTATGGATATTTAGTATTTTAGATATTTTTATGGAGGTCATTTGATAAAGTTCATTTTCTCTTCAGTTCTATCAATCAAAATAATTCGTAATATTTACACACAAGTTATATCATGTTTTAAAATTTATGACACAATGTCAAAATGATATGTCCACATGATTGAATGGTATTTTGTACATCTATATATACACCACTTCGAGGTGTCGTAATCTACAGAGATTTGACAAAAATCCTATCTAACATAATTGTAGGCTATAGATGCTTGACGCACTCCATCGGTATTGGATGAATAATAGGACCTTAGTGTATTAGTACTGAGGATATTAAAATCGGGACTTACTTAAACATATTTCAAGATTCACTGTTCTAGTTCATATATCATGAGATGTGCCATATCTAACCCACATCAAATTATTCGACCACACACATCGAATTATACAATCTAAACAGACTTTTAGGCTATACCAAAATTAGCGTATAAGAAGTATTTCGAGGATTGGGAAGAACCACTGTCGTAAGTGCATTATATCTGAGGGTGATCTCTTAACCAATGAGCGGAGCAGTAAAGTTGGACGGAACCGACCATATGATAACCTACACGAGACTGAGTAATATTTCGCAATATTTGCCCTTTATTGACCGATTATATGTTCACAGCTCCTCTGTAGCATCATTTGACCCGCTAATTATTGCCCTTCATTAACATGACAGCCATTCGAATTAGTTGGTCAGATGGCCTTACCCATTGAAAATGTGTGATATTCGGCTTTTAATAGTGGCGTCTTGGGCGACAAAGAAACATACTAAAAATAAAGTTTTCGGTCTATTTCATCGTCGAAATCAAAACTACTGTACTAAACCATATAAGAATACATAGACCCTTTTAAAGTTTAAGTATATCAATTTAAAGGTCGACCACTCCTCGTAGATATACTATAAACTTCTCGGGTCTACATCCATCAGGCTATAATTACTCCATAACGGCATCTGAGTTCATTTGACTCACTAAAAAGTGACCATGGTGAGACCCATTTCTCTGTGTAAAATTTCGTGATGATCAGTTGATAATAAAATTTTTGGTCCATTTCATCCTATAAAAACCAACCGATCATTATCAAAAACAATAAAATAATGACCAGTCGGGCGAACACACATGTCTAGATCGACTCAGTTAGTAGAGATATGGCTAAAAGATGGTTCTACCACCAATATTACTCGGCAATACAAATTCCTTTTTGTTGGTAAATTTAGTACCATTTTGGTACATATAAGTACAAAACTGAATTACTACCTACATACCCCAATCCTACACTCCAACAGTCATTCTAACTCCAAATTGCTGGATTCCAGCTATATTTTCGTCGTTAGCTCTATTCGTTACCATGCTACCCAATTGTACCAAATTTGGTACATTTTAGTACGAAGTGGTTGTAATTTGGCATTTGGTGTTTTCAATTTTTTTCTTAATTCTGGGACTGGATTAGAAATTGTGGAGGATCCTTCCAAAAACTGCACAGCACATCGATTCGTACCAATAGTGGTCATTCCTTACGTTCCAATCGCATGTACGGACAAAATATTATTTACCTATTTCCCTAACTCAATATTGAGTTCATTTACCCATTTGCAAATAACTATCCAAATGAAAAATGATTTCCTCCTTAGTTCAATGTTGAGCCAATGTACGTTACTTTCACCCTACCTCAACAAAAGAAATAAAACGAAAAACTCCAATGTCATGGTACCATCATAAATGTCTTCTAATTTCCGAAAATTTAATTAAGAATTCGTTATTAACACGGCAAACATTACTTCTTTTCCTTTCCGGCAAGCCAGCAATGCAGCAACACCCAAAATGTTGAGACTATCATGGTATGAAGTGACAGTTTTCTATTATAAATCGTTAGGCCTAACAGTCAGTCTGTCAGTTAGCCAGTAAGTTCGTTAGACCAGTCAGCTCACTATCTGTTTGTTCAGTGAGGTTTTTCCCCCTCCAGGTCTCACTGCATGTATCTCTTGTGGTTGTTTCTTCTATGCTCATTGTATGTATTCTATACTAAGCAGTATGCAGCTCAATATGCTCTGCTCATAAAATTCTCTTGGTGGTTGGTTGCTGTAGGAACATTCTCGACACACGACTTTAGTGTACACAAAATCGTAACTGAAGGAGGAGGAAGTCTGCCAACAGAGAAATACATTTTTGTAACGGACAAAATTTCTTTGGCGGCTCAATGCTGCCGCAGCAGCGCTATGCATTAGTAGTGAGGAAAGCAACAAAAAAGACCAAGACCGACAATTCAACTTTTTTGGTTTTTCTACTTGAGTGCTCAACAAACTTGAATATCTTGGGTCTGCATGTTTGTTTGCCTGCCTTAACATGGCCACAATTGATGGCATCTTAACTTTAACCTTACCTCCCCGGTTGTTATTCTTCTTGTACTCAACTGCATCCATAGGCATTGAACCTTATCACCCTCACTGCAAGTTGGTCCTCACTCTCTGTGTGTGGCTCAACATTATAGTTTGAATTCGCTTTGGTATATTTTTTCTGCCGTTGCTCAAAATAATTCTATTTCAATATTCCCCTTTCTCCACTTGTGTTGTTTATGTTTGGGTAATATATTAAGGGGGGGTATTTCTACACCCATAAAAATTCTCCCAATAGCCGTTACTTTTTTTGTTAATGTCTGTCTATAGTTCAGATCAGAGATGGATAGTTTATAACTCTTACATTTGTATAGACTCACAAAGGGAGTAACAGATTTGAACCGAAGTGGCGGTATTTTGGTACTCCGAATTTCCGATAAATTAAATTCTTCTTCGGAAACAGTAAAAGGCCGATGTTTTTACATAGCCTCCATACAAGACGGAAGCTCTAAAAACCGTTAACAGAACCGCAGCTGAGTGTTTCCATCTCATTTGATATCACCATGGGAGGAAGAAAGATTGTCCCAACGTTGAAGAAAGGTTCACATCAATACCTTTCTTCAACGTTGGGACCAAAAATTGGGGACTTGAAGGATTGTAACAACTGAAGAAGAATAACCCTACTCAACACCATACACAAAATGCTAGTAATCATACTACAGAAAAATTCTAAGTCGAAAACACTCTGCGAAGTGAAAAAGCTGATCAAATAGATGATGTGTGGACCAGACCAACTTCATACGAGTCATAATAGAACAATCTGTAGAATGGCGCACCACACTGTGTCTACTGTTCATCGACATCAATAAAGCTTTCGACAACATCAGACGAATTGGCATGTGGGAAGAAGACCTGAAGAACAATCGTGGGAAGAGTAAAATTTCGAAGATTTGTGGAAGCCCTATACTCTTGAGCTCTTCAGCATAGAGCTCCAACAAAACAAAAAAATAGTAGAGTAGAAAAATATGAGGGTTCCATTTTCGGTATGTTGAAGTTCCCAGCCCAATTTCCAATCTGATTACCTTTTGTTTGGCTGTGGTCCGATAAAAGTCTTTGAGGTTCCCGACAGATTTCAGCAATATTGTTGTAAACATTTTTTTCGAAATTCGGACTTTCCATCTCCGTCGTCTGTCAGCCTATACATATTTTCCATGTTCTCAGTTCTGTTTTCAATCTCTTTTTGTCTTTGTTGGTTGTTTTCTTAGTGTATGACAAGTTCTATCGGCGCCCGAGCCTTTTTTCTGTCATGAAGTTTATGTGTGTGGTATTAAATATGCTCAAAAACTTTTAACTTGTTATCGTCTGTAGTTTACAGTGGTGGGCAAAACAAGCCAACATATTTATATGGCACCTATATTCAATTGGCAAGGTTCACTCAAAACCTGATAATTTTCGTAAATGAGGTTCCACTCAGAATCCGAAACTAAACATTAATTTTTTGCGGCCGGTATCAAAAAGTTGTTCTTCTTATCAGAAGAGAAGGAATCTCAATGCCAACCCGAATGTTCATAAAAAATTAATCGAACATCGATTGCAGCCTAAAATCACACATTGAATTTTCTATTTACGCTGGACCCCAAGCTGTGAAATTATTTTTCTCGTCATTGTTCGGAATTGGTTATTCCACAAACGTCACTATTCAAGCCAGCCGATTCTCAACAACTTCGTGTCTGGGCAGATGAAGTCAACACCACTATAGGGTGCAAATATGGCAAACTTAGATGTAGGGCTATCACAGCTGTTAAACCTCCGATTCTTAAGTCGTGACTGCTGTTGAGGAATAACTACACTCGAAAGAATAAATTTCCTTGCACACTTTGATCGGTTGAAAGAGAAGCCACCAGCAATGGTTTGCGAACTAATTGGGGATTCAGCTTACGCATAGGTTCCAGCTGGTAGATGATGATGGGCTCCGGCCTTCTGAATAGAATTGATAATAAGGGGGTTAGTGTGCTTCCTGCATGCATTCCAATTGGTACAGATGTAGTTAAATCATAAGGTGGGTTCAAGTTAAACTAACAGAGTTAATGTACAAGGATCAACGAATCCATTGCTATTTAACTGGGACATATTTCCGATCTGTGATATCTCTCGAAGTTGTGATTACAATTGGCCACCGATATCTTGGATTTTAACCCCATGCGATTTCTTTCACTGGAGCAAGAGGGAAATAAGGGTCTACGAAAACTGCTCATCATCGATTCAAGGCGTCGAAGGTAGAACTCGAAAGGCAATCGATTTGGTTATGAAAATGTTATTAAATGAATATTAGACATATATCGACATTTTGTCGGGAGATCTCTTGCACACAAAGGCACACCAACGTCGGTTAGGTTTACAAATATGCCAAGGACATTCAAAGACCGAGCTGCACAGAATATTTATCTTGATTATTTTTGAATATTTTAAAAAAATAACAAAATTCATTTTTAAATTCCCAAAATCTTATCCACCACTGTACATTTTTGTAGTTTTATATATTTCTTTGCCTGTATTGGTATATTTTGGTTTTGTGATAAATCTGTGGCATTCAACTAAACCAGTATAAAATGTTTATGTGACTAATGTCCGTCCATGAATAACTGGCTGCCTGCCTGGTTAGTTGCTTGGCTCAACATTTTGTTGGATGCTGTGTTATCGCTGTCACGATGGCAGAGGACAAACGACGACGACAAACAACCAAAACCATTAACCAAGCTCAACAAAATAATGTTGAGCTTCGTTTTAATGTTCATTCTCCACTCCACTCACTCCCTTGAGGTTGTCGTTGCTGTTCTACACTCTCAGCTGACTGCTCAATATCAGCATCGTCTCGTCGATGTCGTCTCCGTCTTCATTTATTATTAGTTTTATTATCAATTATTGAACGTTGTGTGTTGTTTTAATGAGTTGTATACTACAACATTCTGGTGTTGTGCTTGGGTCAGTTAATGTTGTGGCAGCTACTCCCATGGGATGGTTGGATGTAGGACTGCCATTCGGCTTTATTATTTTCTCACAAAATTAAGTGATCATAAACTTAAAAAAAATCTATATATTGAGAACGGCGTCGTCCTCATTAATATTAACAGAGATAACAGCAGTAACACCATCACCGAAACAACAACATCAGAAATAATCAATAATTTTCATTTGGAGTAACATCAACTCTTCTCTTCATTATTGATTTTAATTAAATGTTGAATATATGTGGGAGGTCTTTAGACTTTTGGTTTTTTGGTAGTCAAAAGGGGGGAGGGTTGAACAAGTAATGATGTGTTGTAATTGATTTTCGTTAGACACTACGTAAAATTGTGGGGAATGATGATGGTTTTAGATTTTAAAGAAAGAGAAAGGGGAACTATCCATGAGAAATATCAGTTATAAAAGGAATTTGACATCGAAATTATATAAGCAAAAAATACTTATGTCCTACTTACGATGTTCTCATATATGCATCCTGCAGAACCATCCCGGACCGAAACACAAAAATTGATGGAAAAAATCGAGCTGTAGTGTTTTGAACTATGAAAAGTCGTTCAAGAATAACTGAGGAGATTGCTGATGTAGCCCAAACTGCTGAAGAAATCCGCGTTGTTGCATTCCTCCGCGTTCATTGGAATTCAGTATTTGGATCCTCTGAAGAATCTCTCAAATTTCAACAAACGGCTTCAATTGGAGCTTTTGAATTCAGCAAAAAGGTCTAGACTTGTTTTTCAGACATTGATATCATTTTTAAATTTTGATTCCTTGTTGAAGTCACGAAATACTGATCCTAGACCCGATCATCTTATCTCGGACTTAAGAAGCTCGGAACCAGCTTCCTAATAATAATACTCTCTTTGAGTATCTTTAATTCAATAATCGTACTGTAGGATATTATTTGATACTATTCAAAAACGTAGAGTAAACATTATATTTCCAAAATTTACTCTTGCCAAAAAAATCCATTCTTTAAATACAAAATACTTAATATTTATGTATACACTTGGGTTTCGAAATGCTTGCAAATTTGTTGTTGCCATCCAACACTGTGTGTGGTTTCATCGATTATCCCCCATCTACATCTTCATGCTTCAGGGCTTTTCATATTTTGCCAAATACGAAGATGTTCGGCTCGTATTTGTTTTTGTGTTAAGCGAAGAGTATTTCGGTTTTTGCTGCATCTCGTTTGTCCTTTTTCCATTTTTATAAATATCGAAATTAAGCTTAAAATTGCCAAAACTTGGCGTGTGGTAATGAAGCAATTTTGTTGTTGCATGGCAAAAAATAAGATATTTTGTAAGGAGTATGCCGATAATCATTTTGACAAGTATGAAGATAATTTAAAGAACACAGGTTTGATTACATTATTATTTGAAAATTATGATATATTAGGCGTTTAGGGCCACCAAGGTATAAAATGTTCATAAAAATCCTCAATATGTCACTGTTGAAATGTCCAAGGACCACTACTTCAATCAAGTACTTTTGTGGGCGTTAATATGTCGCTCAATTTGATTGCTCTCTTTAGAAAAAGTACTCAAGTGCAAAATATCACAAAAAATCGAAAAAGTGTCCAACATACAATGTCCGACGACGAGGACGACAAAATAATTGTCACAGTTACACCCAAATCTGCCAATGAAGACGATTATTTTCCTACATCCCCGGTGATCACTTAGCACAATGATTGCAAGTGCCGTATCATAAATCCAAGCCAATATCTCTACTTGTTGCTGACTTTATTTTTTTAGGTAGGAAGTCTTTAAAATTGGAAAAGAAAGATTTCCATAACCGCCACCTACTTAAGATAACTTCAAAACACCCATACACAGAGGCTCAAGGCAGATATGGAGGGAGAGACAGCAAAAAGTATGCCTTGACTTGGCATGGGATAATTCAATTGGCGAAGAAACTAAGTGGGCGTTTTAACAGCACGGGTTTGGCTCAATTCTTATCGTCGGAATGCAAAGCAATTGATACCTACATCCCATGCCATATACCATGGCATACGAGGACGGCACATGACGACAAGAGTTGGGATCAGTTACAATTGGCATACAAACAACAATAACAACATGCCGAAAATCTTTTGCATAAGCCAAAGGACACTTGGCCTGCCATCCAAGGCAGCAATGTGATTGAGAAAAGTGTGGGAACCAAAACTGAAAATCTTTCACAATTTTCTTAGATTGTTGCTCCTTTTTTAGTTTTTGTTGTTTTGGGAAAGGATACTAAGTAATGTGAAAAATAAACACAACAGGACATTGGAATCAGTGAGGAGGACAAATACATTGTGAGCCGCTCATGGCAGGCAGCCAGGCAAGTAGTCAATCCGATAGGCAGGCAGTGCAATGACGATGCACTGAATTTATGATGCACGCACACAAGTCAGACACAGGTTACGAACGTGATGAGCCTGCGCCAACAACAAACACGAACTCGGTCATGTTGAGCCTCAGTAAAGAGTAGTGGTATTAGTGAAGGGATTTTTTCTACTTACTTTACAGCAACATGTTGAGCCGCCAAGTGCCAAAAATACCAACAACATGGACGAAATGTAACTCGTGCAGGCAAACGGCCAGCATCTTTGTTAGAGTTACTCGTGGGAAGATCCTGATATTTGTCTAACGTAAATTGTTTTTCTGTATTTCTTGTTTTTGTTGTTATTGGTTTCTTGACTTGCTCAAGTGCTCAACGTAGAAATCGTGGGAAAGTGTCCTTTTTTCCTGTTGCTCCTGCACCTATCTTTACTACTTTTTCATTAAATTTCTTTTAAAAAATCATCCCAGAGATATAATGTAACGTGTTCAAGTGTTCGATGGTGACAGTTATTTTTCCCAAATATACAGCAAAACAATACTAATAATGACAGTTTAAACAAAAGGAATTATTAATTTCTTTGGTTTGACTAACAAAAGGGAGGGAGGCGACTATTCAAGGATTTCATTCTCGATTGCTCAACGAACGAACGACATCATTAAGTCAATGGGAATAACATATTTATGGAATATGGTTTCTTAACGGATTTTCTGAAATACGTTACAAAAATATTTGGAAATTCAGCAGAAGAGATTTCCATGGGTGATACAATACCGCCTGAGACATTATCATAGAATGAACTTATATTTTCATAATAAAAAGGAAAGTGGTCACCATAGGACCATATCCTTTTCGTGAATTTTTTTTCGAAGGGTATCCCGAAGTCCCGAAAAACGTTTCGCCTTTATTTGATATCGATGTTCAAGGTTTGGACAAAATTAGGATTTTGCGTCCGCTTCATTGAGATTTTAACATTTTAGAAATGTTGACCCTTTGTGGGGCAGGAACTAGAAGCAGTGGACCAACAAGACCCATCCTCCAACATTTTACAGGGTTGCTTAGAATATTAGATTGTGGAATGTTTGGTTCAAATCGGATAGTCCACATTATAAATGCAGTACGATACCAAACAATTAGTTCGTTATAGATGAAGTTCGTAAGGCAAAATATAGGCTTCGTAATAGAAAAAATATATAACCAAATTAAAAACATGAAAACTTGATGTATTTCCTTGTGTTGTAAAATTAAAGTGGGGGTTTCAAAATGGTTAAATTAAGTATGTACGCTTATGTGTTTATCATATAAAATTAGAGGTGTTATTTTGGTATTAAAAGAAACATGGACACCACAACCACTTTTACGGGACCATATCTTGTTAATATATTTTGGAACCAAACATATATCTTCCATCGTCCAAACGTTGGACATCGTAATAATTTATTTGAACATTATTGGGTTCAAACGTGGAAAATATCGGCTTATTCCTTCTAGTACCTCTCTCGTAAAATGCTCAAAAATTTATTTGAAAAGTAATTTTATAATATCATGCGAAATAATATTTCACCCAAGTCCTTGTAATGTTTGAAGATGGGACTGGTCCTTCTAATATCTCACCCACAAAGAGTCAACATTTTTCAAATTTGTAAATCTCATACAAAGCGAACGAAATCCCCAAATTCATTTAAACTTAGCAGAGTACAAAGATGAGCCCTATCGAATGTATAGTCTGATTTGATTCAAACTATCCGCATCGTAATATTTTTACTTAACCTAAATCAGTCCCATCGTCTACTCCTTCTGTTGCATTTCCCACAAAAAGTCAACATTTTAAAAACTTGTAAATTTCTTATGAACGTATACAGAGTTCGATTTGATCCAACTCTTGTCTCCTTTATATTGTACCTACATACTGACTCGATTGTGTCCGATACCTTATATTAGAAGTTGTGTATGTTATGGACTTGGAACTACTGCCTACAACTCTGTATTTCTCTACTATATAATACTTAAAATCCAACTATTTTTTCTCCCAGTGTTTTTTATCTTGCCGATCACTTTAAAACCGATTATCATGCCACATAACACTAAACTAAAACGATCTAATGAATGAACAGCAATCAGTGCCATAAAATCGGAGAAATGAATTGTTAACTTGAAAAACGAATACCGAACTGTAAAAAGGCGTTTTACGATCCAATATACAAAATCATAAAATGAAAGGAGCAAAGCAAAAGAAGAAAACATTTCTCAACTCACGAAAGGGGCTAACAAAATTAAAAGAAAATATTCACTGACATTTTATTTTCGCCTGAGGTTTATATCCTTTGCTTTTTTTAATGAATGGAATTAAGTTTTTTTGTTCATGGTGAATGCAGCCCAGCACCGCATGAGATACCTATATCAGAGAGGCCAAAACCGCTGTCGGTCAGTATTTTAGTCTGTCGGATATGATGATATTTTTTGTCGAATAAAGTATTTGACCATGACTTTGAATAATCATTGTCGGTTCTGATATCCAGTTTGCTTGGCAGTTGTTGTTTTTGGGTTTGTGAATAAACCATTAACTAAAGAATTTTATGAGAATTTATATTCTGAAATGAAGAGAAAACGAACTTCCCATGGATGTCAGGCAGACTCCAACATTGATTACCTTGACCAAATTTCTTTTTGTGGTGACAGATTTAAGTCAATCACCCCAAAAATACTATGATTTGCTCTACATGATTACATTGTTGCTATGTCAATTATGGGTCAATTGTTTTAAGGCTTGCCGAATGTTAGGCTTACCAATTATGTTCGTTTTTTTTCATTAACCAAACACTTAAAGTGTCGTCCTTAACACATATGTCCTGCTCTCAACTCTTTGCCACTTTTTCATAAATGTTAATATAAACGCCATGTAAATTAGATATTAATGGCCTACAACTTTGTTGTATGCTAAAATCCGACCCATTTCTCCCTTGGTGATGATGTCCATCACTTTGCTGATTGCAGCAAAACCACAGATATGTGCGGTTTACAACAATTTCAAGGCGGCATTTTTGATTTGATGCTAAGTTAAACTTCATATAGAGGAAAAAAGTTATAAATGGTAATTTATATGAAAAAAAAACATACTTAAAATATAATGCATAATTTTATATTAGGGTATCTAAGGAGATTCTTTTTTATATTTCCAATTCTTCAAATTGAGAGTCAGATTGAAGTCCGGAAATTGTATCAACGAGTGAGACACCAAACCGAAGGATTTGGTACTCCTGATCCTCCTGTAGAGATGAAGAAGGAAACCTGGTGACATACAGATAGGAGTGATCAGCCGATTAGTACAATTTGGCTAGAGGAATGCACACCCAGTGATTGGAACCTCAGTATTCTCTATCCCGTGCGCAAAAACGGAGACAAGACGATATGTGCCAACTATAGAGAAATTAGTTTCCGTCCCATCGCACATAAAGTGCTATATTGAACCATACCAATGCGGTTTCCGACCCGCAAACCCACCATAGACCAGATTTTCACACTGCCCGAAATTCTAGAAAAGACCCACGAAAAGCACAATTTGTCAATTTGTCGTGTGACCTTTCTAACATCCTGCTGGAAAAGGTCATACGAGATGCAAATGTGAACAGAAATGACACTCTGTACACCAATCGACTCGACAACGCCGACGATATAGACGTAATGGGTCGAAAATTGCGAACCAGCCACCTTTGATCGAATTGAGAATGAGTCTGCCAAAGTGGGACTGGTAGTAAATGTCCAGAAGAATAGTGGTGGCTAACATATGCTACTATGGTCTGAGTAAGCTATTTATGAACAGGGCTACCTCTCGCCCGACCAATCTCACACTCTACAAGACGCTGATAGTACCCGTGCCGTTGTATGGATCTGGAGCATGGAAACTTGCGCAAGCAGATATGACAGCTCTTGTAGTGTTTGATGGAAAAATTCTCCGAAAAAAAAATTCTCTATGGGCTGTGTCATATCTGTGTCAACGGTGAATATGGCCGTCTCACAACAATAAGTTGTACCATCTATTATCTGGCATCGACATGGTCGGACCTATCGAGCTGCAGCGACTACGTTGGCATCTTCTGAGAATGGATGAGGATGTCCCAGCATAGGAAATTTGCGATTTTAATAATCCTAGTTCAGAAGAACCAGAACCTTACATGTAATCTTTAGAATGCCGTTGGAGTTTTTGGAACCAGTCGTCGAAATGAAGGACTTGGAGTTATTACAAAAAATAACTACAAAATCACATCAGCAAAAATATGTCATTTTATTTTCTTATTTATTAAGGCTTCAAGGGATGATATATATACAAAGATACATGTGTTCAATATAATGGACCAAATGTTGAGTCAAAGGGTACCAGATGGAATGTACCACCTTCGGACTTAATTTGTAAAAATACGACGTCCCTAGTTCGGCTAATTTTAGAGAAAAAGTAAGTGATGTTTCGCAATGTCATAATAGCCAATTTTGGGCTTCAAATTGCTTCCATATCCCATATATTCTCCACATACTGAAACCCAGACAATTTTCCTTAGATTTCAATGAATAATAGCTGGGGAGTCTACTTCATTGGTTTAGGAGGTTAGCATTGATGCTAAGGCCCATTTGGATACAAATGCCAATATATTATTAGTGAATCAATTACGGCGGGATGTCATTTGAAAATATTCGAAACTAAGTGACAGTCTTTCAGGTTCTCAATGGGTTCATACATATATCAGAAACTCTTGATATTAGAAAGTAGTTTTGCATTTCGAATTCCTACCTACCATATTTGTTCCAACCAAAAAATTATGTCAGTGTAGTTAAAATACATTTCCAATAGAATTAAATGCAACATATCTATTCGGATTATATCCGGATTTTTTTTTTTAAATTTTGAAAATATTGTCTATTCTGAAGTCGAAGTCGATATAAATGTAGCCCTGATCCATTTTTAAGGAATTATTTCCGTAGTTTTGATATTTTATAGATGAGATGCCACAAGTCGTGAACTGATATTCTGAAGCGAGGAACTTGATCCAAGATTAATTAAACTATTGTGATAAACAAATTCGAAGACATTCGGGAAAGTGGGAGAGATTTAGAAAGTGGACAAATTTAGATTTCTTCTTTTGAAACGCTATCACCTGTCGTTAAACGGTTTAAGGATATATAAATAGTTCGGCATGAGTACCAATCATAAATCATGGTTGGTCCTTATGATATTACCCAAAAACATAATAAATTATAATCTCCCAAATGCCATAGATTATTTTACAATCTATCAGGGTGGTATGCATTGAAACCTTAATCCGGATCATTTTTGTCATTCACATAATCCAATTCAGAGAGAATCACTGAATGATGCAGTGCCCGTTTAATAAGAGGATATATCAGATTTCTCAGAGGAAATAAGAAAAGCGACCCACCAATCACTGAAATTATAATTCTGTAAATCATCAACGAAAATTATTTTTTTCCAATGTCCCCTGCAGGACTTGTACATTATGGGTACCAGTCACAACTGAAGTTATCTTACTTCGAGACACTAAAATTTACAGTCAAAGTCTTCTCCGATGTATGGTATTTCCCATTCATCTACTACCAACTTCAATACCTTACAAAGTTATGTTGTGCCAGCATAATAACTTAGTTTTAGGTTGATCTTACAAGACATTAACCTAAAAGTTCATCAGTGAGGAGAATTAAAAACAAGAGAAAATTAGAGGGAAGCATCATATTTTTGCCGACAAACAAAGTGACAGAAATAACAAAAATACTGGTCCTCATGGATGTGGCCTTATCACATTAACACAATTAAAGACGACTTGTTGTTATTGTTGCCTCTTGGTTTATTTTGAATATGAGACACTCATCTCGGTTTGGCCTAATCCTTGGCATCGCTCGATTAAATGCATTTAGCAGTCAAAAGAATGATATTTTTATTGCTGCTCTAAGTCGAATCCCTAAGAAGAAAAAAATAAAGAAGAGTCGTTCAGGCCATTTGAATAAGGTCTGGGCTGGAATTAATGACAACGATGCTTGTCGTCTGAAAGCAATTGAGAGCCATAAAATACACTCTAAATGTCATTCGGGATCTGTGACAAGTATTGATGTTTAGGCAATGTTTTCATTTTTTACTTTCAATTTGCCGACATTGTAACCTATTTTGATTTTAAGAAATCGAAATAAACAAGCAGAGCAAATCAATGTTGGTAATATTTTGAATTTGATAACGATTTTTTATCACACCAGAAAATAATGGTGGTGTAGTCCTTTACCAGACAAAAACAACAACAATATTTCTAAAATGAAATCAGACACTAGTTGCGTTCCCCCACCCCTGCCCTTACACTCCATTACAACATTTCGAACAAGTTGCCGCAAATTGTTTAATGTCTGGACCCAAAAACAAGTGTCTGTCTCTCCATTCCATTCCAGCTATCTTTCTCCCATCCTGGCTAGATTTTGAGTTTTATTGTGGAAAAAGTGAAAATTGTCCAAAACTAACAGCCATTAGACGTTTATTGTTGTTTATGTCTATGTTGCCTTGCCTTGTTTTATTTTTTGTTGTTCTTGAGGATTTTGTTTACCTCCACCCTCCTCCATTCGGAATTTGGATATTTGGTTAAAATATTTCAAAGTCAGTAAGACGGACTCACTTTGTGTATACAATTTCTTATCCCGTCTACGCAAACGATGGAAAAAAGAAAACACACAAAAATGCCGGCAAACTTCACTTGTTACAGTGATTCCTTCATCCGTCCAGCCAACAACACTTACTTTCGAGTCCCTTTCCCTTTTTTCACTCCAACCAACAAACATTCTTGACTGATTTCGGGTGGACGGACTTACTTTGGCCGTGCCAGAGATTTGTGTTCTTTGGCTAATGGATTTCCAGGAATTTCATCATAATTTTTATATGCTACGATATTTCTCTTCTTTCGGGCTCAAATCTTCGTCTCTTCGACGTCGTTGTGGACAAGTCTTATAACTTGGTCAAATGCATTTCGGCCCGTTGTTGAACAAAACAACCCTAATGCTGCCACTGACTCGGCCGCCGCCGCCACAAGTGTCTTGTCTGTGGGCCTTAAAAAATATCCTCCTCTCCCAACAAACAACAACATAACAAAGATGTTGTTGGTGCATCGGAATTCAATTCAATGTTATTTTTGGAAATTGTTATTTTTTCTTCTCGTTTGGCAACGTCTTCTCCTCATTTGACTGTCGTGTGAATTGTTGAATTTTTCTTCCCTGGTTTTTTTTCTTTTGGGTGATGTTGTTTTTGCTTCTTCTCTGTTTCATAAATCTCAGTCCTGCAGTGTAAATATTTGTCCTGTGTTTAACACAAATAAATACTTGTTGTATGCCCAAATAATTAATTTTATATTGACTCCTTTTGCGCTGGCTATTCTATTGATACCAGAAAAAAACCAAGAAATTTTCTGCCTTTCCACAAAAAAATAGTTCCCACCTCCTCTTACTGTCTATGAAAGGACAATAATTGTCTTTCGTTAGTATCCTATTGATGAATTTATTATATCATAAAGATGTCTTTGTGTCTGAGATTTTTTTAGAAAACTGCCCTTGGATTGGAGAATTTTGTTATATAGGCTAACTAATTGCATTCCTTTGAATTTGGTTGCATTTCTAGGGAATTTTCGTAGAAAACTGAGACAAATTATAACCAAATTTGGGGAACCAGTAAATATTTACTTAGGCTACTACAAGGGTTTCATAAAAAAGTGAGAACTACCTGTTGCTGATTTGAAACGATTTTTAATAGTATATACCATCAAAATCGAATCGTTGAATTCATTTACTTATACCAATAAAGCAATCAATATTATTTCATGAAAAAAATTACTGTGTGTGAAAGTGCATCGAAAGGATATTCCATTGGAATGAAATCCAAGAACTTACCACTGACATATTCTTCTAAGTAAGTAAGTATATTTAGAAGTACTGATTAGTATAATTTGGCCTCCCGAATTCGAAGTACAATTACCTAATTATAAAGGTTCCAATTTACCTAATTATAAAGGTTCAATTAAGCATTTCTGGCTTAAGCAGTTATAAATTTGACATTTCATTTGCAGCACCTCAAAATATTCGCCAGATACTTCATAAAGCATATTCTTCTTGATAAAAATAAAATTATATGTAGATTTAGGCATGTCCGTTCGTCTGTTGAAATCACGATAGAGCTCTGAAACTTTGCATATACTTCTAGGATTTTTGGTACTGAAAGTGGGTCCTGAATAGGCAGTAATTGGGTTCTGATTGTCTTCATACTATATATATATGTATATATATATATCGGCGCAGCTCTCATCTAACGGTATCATTCATTATTCAGCACTTTATGCATATTAGTGAACCGAATTAGCAGATTTTTTTCGAATATTGAATCCCAATCGAGTTTATGTATATTAAGTATCCACCTCAAGGTGAGGGGGTATAACAAGTTCGACCCGATGGAACTTATCGACGTCTTTCCCTGTTTATTTTTATTTTATTAAGCAAAAAATGCATTTACCATAAATCTACCAAAAGTATTCAGGAGACATCCCACTATGGACCAGAATCCCAATTTTTTGGCAAAAATTCAATTCAGAATTCAGTTTTTACCAGTAAAATTGTATATCATTGTGAATATAATTTGTATTTGAAAAATGTTATACAACACTGACATGTGTCAAAATATTACCAAGAAATTACGGCCAATAAAAAAGATCAATCGACGCCTTGATAAGTTAATGCCGATAATACGAAATAGTCATATTATCGGCATGATAATATGACTATTTCATATTATTGGCTGTAACTTGGTACATTGGGTTCTCATTGTGTACCACATATTCATAACAAAATTTATCAATTTTAGTCCACTATTTAGTACGGTATCCATTTATTTTGGGTTTTTTTTTATTTTATGCCAGTTTTTCAACCAAGTTGCTCTTAATTTAGTTTGTGAATTTTCATTTGTGTGTAAAATCTTCGTACAAAAACTATCAATATTGACTTAAGATTCGAGGCGTCATAAAAATGGTACTTTCCTTTATTCTGCATTTTAGATATTTTGAGCACGTTTTTTAAGCAAATCTGCTATATTTTAAATTTAATTTATGTATGCCACAATTGAATACCCATAATACATAAACCAAGGAGTTCATGCTATTTTCATATTAAATAGTATTAAGTAATGAACTATTTAATTTTTATACCCTACACAACTATGTTGTCGGGGTATTATAATTTGGTGCAGCCCCAAGAGTTTGTAACGCAGCGAAATATTGGTCCTAAACCCACCTAGATCGTCATATCTCGACACGACCCAGGCCACAGTTATGGACGAAATTGTGCATGTAGGATGGGTTCTGGCTAATGAAGACCCCTATTGATTTTGGCAAAGATCGGTTAATATTTAGGGGAGGAAATGGACCAAATACTTAATTTTTGTCCGTTTTTCTGGTCGCTCCAGAGGCGGCAATTATGACCCGAACATCGCAAAATTTTACACGGAGAACGGGACCGGCCTAAAGAATAAGCATGCTTGTTTTAATAAAGATTGGTCATTATTCAGCGGGTCAAATGGACCCTGACTTTTGTGTGAAAAATGACAAAATTTGTACTCTGGGGTGTATATATGTCCCCCGAAGGACATAGACCAGAGAAGATGATATTATATCCAATTATATGGTCGTATGTACTCAGATGTGGGAGTTACACTTAAATATTTACAGGTGCTTACGTACTGAGATATTATTTAGTTACCCACACTAGATGGCGGTAATATTGGGTTGATCACTATGAAATTTTCCATGAGATTCCAGTTGTGGTCATGGATAATTTTCGGCGATGATCAGATAATCATTTTGGTATGAAGTGGACCGAAATCCTATTTTTTGTGTGTTTAGAGTCGAACTATAGGCCACAACTCACGGTGAAGGGAATATGGACAAGTAATTAGAAGGGCTGTACTGAATATTAGTAATATTTGGAATATATGTTAGAGTAAGGAAGAGGTGCTGTTGACCTCTAGTCGGTCAGGGGGGTGCAAATATCACGAAATATTGCCCAAGCTCGGAATAAAAATCCTCAGTTCCGTTAGAGTTCCGTAGTAGTTGTGTGGGATATCGCATGGTCGGCCCCATTCCGACTATACTGCTCCGCTCACTGGTTTCTTATGTTATTGATTTTTTTTCTTACAAGCATGTATATGAATTTCAAAATTTTAATTTTAGTGATTCGATAAAGCTGGAATCTTAAAGATTGTAAGAAGTTTTAGAAATTCGCACTAATGTGTAGTAAATGTTACCAACTTTGGTACAATTTGGATTTGAGTGAACCGATCGGCTGGGTACTTATGTAAATTTATATTAGTGTGTGATAAATATTTCTCAATTTGGTTAAATTTAGGTGAAACTGTAAAGCTACTTAAAATCGGAGGATTTTAAATAGTACATATGAGAGCTATATCTAAATCAGAATCGATTTTCACCAATTTCTGCAGGGTTCTGCGAAATAAATGAGATGTGCCAAATTTCTGATCAAAAATATGACCTGTACTTTGTTTAATAATACATGGGCAGAAAGATGTACTGACTTATAGAAATCGACTCAGAATGTGATTCTTTATATCATCAATAGTAACTATGGGTCTCTATGTCGTACCTTTTGCATGTTAAAACATATGCACAACAGCATAATATCTTGTACCACAGTGGGACGAAGTTGACGAGCCGAAACAACACAAAATCCGGAGTGGTAACAAAAATAACTTAATTCAATTTACACTGTTTACAAGGACCATTTTAACTCGTTACTATGTTCATTTAGAACTTGCATAGTGACAAAAAAAATCAATGGTTACTCTGCAACAATTTCGAACCACCCACATCATTTGACATTACTTGGGAACTAATCTCATATTAGATAACCGATTCACCTTCTTATCAATGGAGTTTTTGGACTAAAAGAATGCACACTTTTGCAAGAACAACTACTCTGTGGAAAATCAATTGCATAAAATTGATAACAGGTCTGGGAAGAAATTCTCATTCTCATCATCCCAACCATAAAGACTGTGGGCGACCATATGGTTATCGCTTACCCAAGCCCGACTGTCATCATTTATAGATAACCTTATTCCGAAATAGTTCGCACGGTTAGCCGGTGGTCCACTTGTTTGCAATATTATTTTTTTGGACAACTCAATAAACTCATTGGCCTGGGAATGATATCACCGATCATCATCATCATCACCGTATCATATTTGTCCAAAAAAGGGACAATGATGAAAGAATAACAAGGATTTATGCTTTTCAGCAAATGCGATTTTCTGCAGTGTCTGTCTGGCAGGTTAGCTCTCTGTGTTATCCTTAGGAAATGTTGATAGGCTGTTGCACAGGCTAGGTGTCCATGTCCGTGCCGTAAAAAAATAAATATTGCACAAGATACAAAAACAATGCAAAAAATATCTAGTTCAGGAAGAAGAGGCTCATAGCAAACGGAGTGGTTGGCTGGCTGGGTTTTTTTTTTCGCACACAGGAAGTTACCTGTAATTTTACGGATTATGATTGCGTTGTGTGCACAACAACAACGACATTCATTCATTGATGATAGTTATGGTATGTAGGACAAGTGCAGATTACACTTGTGTGGCCCAGAATTGATGGACTTTGGTGTGTTATTTTTCAATCAATATTCCCAAAGAAATGGAGGTGGTAACGAGGCCTGTTTTTTGCAATAACAATGGGAGTAGTTTATTGAGATGTTTTCAAATGTTCGGCATGTCAGTTGGTCGGTCCGTCCATTCATTCATATCTCAATTATGAAGAGATTTTCTGCGGTTCGTTTTGTGGGGATTAGCGTTGTGTTTTCTGTTTGCAAAAAAAAGGGAGGAAGAACGAGGATGGACCTGTCAGTGTAAATAGCCCTATAAAAAATTGTGTACAACAATTAGTGGCTAATTAAATGGAGCTCAATTGTTTCCTTTTGGCTTCCGTTTTTTGTTAATAGTTTTATTGCAAAAACAAAAAAAAACCGAAACATAGATTTTTACTTCTTTTCCCATAACCTATAAAGAAATTAAAAATAAAACAAAAAACTGGACCACACCTGAACATTTTTCTTAACACAATTATAACATCCATCCCTACATACATACACATGTTATCTGTGTGGCTCCATTTCTTTGCGTGGGATACCGGCTATCTCTTCGGGACTCTTCCTTCACTCCTTATTCTTGTTTGTTTCTTTAAATTATGTGAATTTTTGGCGGTATTTTTGGACCAGTTTCTGTTGTATGCCACACAGAGCCTGCGTCTGTGTGTGTATGGCCCCACCATAAGGTTGGATCCTACACAATGAAAAATAAAAATCTCTGTATTCTGCTCTCCCAAATATGTTGTCTACCCACTTGTCTTTTTTTCTTCTTCTTCGATTGTGTTATTCGACCTCTTATCTTGGGCTTGTCATCGCCAAAACTTAAAAGGAATCCTGATTTAGTGGGGGTTTATCTTAGGCGTTGAATACTTTTGAAGGGCGGAGAAGAGCGTAGCTTTGAGTTGGTGGTGTTAACCTGCAGAAATTTTGGCGCCAAAATTTTATATTCTCTCCGTTTTCTTTTATTTATCTTTGCCAATAAACCTGTTCTTGCGCCTTTTTATTTTTTTCATGCTTATGTAACTGTTGAGAAATCTCAACATGTGAGATAACGAGGTAAGATAGGAAAGGATGTGGAAATTACAAATTTAAAAATTTTATCGCGGGCATAGATTATTCAGATTACAAATTATGGAAAATTACATCCAGTGTCTAAACGAAATGTGTCTCAGTAAATTTTGGACCACATTAGAAATTGAGCCAATTCTCTGTCAGGCTAACAATATATTTCGGAATAACCGAATTGGTCCTAACTTTAAACATATTCATATTTTATGATGTGTTCCAGATTTCTAAAAAAAACGATATATGCATATCGTATCGAACTCGAATATAGAAGAGCTATATGTCAATCTGAACTGAAGTTTATTCAATGCGCTAAGTATTTGGTACCATTTACTTTAAATCAAAAGTAAAGTAAATCTGAACGATTTATCACATATTTCAATAATTAAACTTTTAATATTTTCTCTTATATTACGTATTTCCAAAGGTACCACAAAAATTCTGACAGCAACAGTAATCTAGATCTATCCTAAATTTTGCATCTTTTATTACCCTTTGTACTTTTGTAATACTTATTTCGAAAAGATCCCAAATTTCATATGGAGGTTCATCCAAATCCAAATTTTGTACAAGTTAATACACATTAATATAAATTTCCATAACTAACTAACTAACTTTAAAAATCATAAGTACGAATTTCCAAAACACCCCAATATTAGTCCCACATCTCACGGTTCACCTAAATCCAAATTATATCAAATTTAGTACCATTTAGTACACATACGTACAAATTTCCATTGCTACGTACATCATGCAATCCAGTGGAAATCTTATTACCCAATTTCAGGATTCTCTCTTAATCCGAATTTACTGACATTTAGTACACATCAGTAGACATATCTAAAATATATATACCCCAATCCAACACCCCTACAGCGATCCTAACTCCAAATGTCAAGATTCCAGATCCTACACCCCAACAGTGATCCTATTCTCAAATTTCAAGATTTCAACTATATCGGTTGACTCAAAACAAAATTTGGTACCATTTCGTACAAATTTCCAAAACATCCTGCATACCCAAATCCTACACCCCAATAATGACTTAACTACAAATCCCAGCTCTATCAGTTCACCCAAAATTCTAATTGTACCAAATTTAGTACATTTTAGTACTCATAAATATGAATTTTCAAAACTACTTCCTTACCCCAATGCTAAGCTCCAACAGTAACCTTATTACCAAATTTCAATTTTCCAACTCTATCGGCTCAACCACATCCACATTTGGTACCATTTTGTACAAATTTCCAAAAGTTTCTACATATCCCAATCCTACACCCAAACAGTGAACCTATCTCCAAATTTCAGGATTCCTACTCTATTGGTTCACCCAAAATATAAATTGAACCAAATTTAGTACACATTAGTACAAATTTCCAAAACCTTCTACAAAACCCAATCCTACACCCCAACAATGATCCGAACTCCAAATTTCAGGATCCCAGCTCTATAAGTTCTCCAAATAATTCAAATTGTACAAATTTAGCCCAAGCGTACAAACCATCAGTGATCCTAACCTCAAATTTTAAGATTCCAGCAAAAAAAAAAAAAAAATAAAATTTGGTTACATTAGTACGAATTTCCAAATTTTATCTACATATACCAATCCGACACCCCAACAATGATCCTAACTCAAAATTTCAGAATATCAGATCTATCAATTCACCCAGATCCAAATTATGTCAAAAATAGTACGGTAATGTTATTTTCAGATTTCACGATTCCAGCTCCATCTGTACCTCCTAATGAAATTTGTACCAACTATAGTACCATATAGTACTTTTCGTACACATGCGTACACGCTTTCGAACCCATCTCCTTCTCAACCCTAATTCCCATTCCTCTATCCATTCACATGCTACATAATTGTACCAAATTTAGTACATTTTAGTACTTTTCGCATATTTATAGTTCGAATTTTCAAACAATCCTTTGCCTCTTTTGAAATTTAAGAGTTCAAGCTCTATCGTTTCGGCAAATACAAATGTTACCACATTTAGTACTAAAAACCCAGCCTTATCTGTCACCTTTCGACCAAGAGTGGCCCTCACCCAAAATTTCAAGATTCTAGCTTCAATCGTTTCTTCTGGACGTTGATGAATCGTTAAGTCAGTCAGTCAATCACTTTACTCTTTAATTACTATCAGTGTTGCCAATTTAGCACTTTTAGTGCTAGATTTAGCACTTTTTAAACTCGTTTAGCACCAAAAAAAATGGTCTAGCACCTGGCACTTTTTTTAGCATTTTTAATTTGTTCCAGGATTTTTTAAAAAATGTTAGTATCACTCCAAACAAATTTTCGTTTTCGATTTCACATTGACACATTGAAGTTTCCTATATTTCACATGGTGGATTAGATTTTCCAATGTTTTTTCCAGTGAGACGGGGATATCCATATGATACCCTACGCACATACCCCAAGACTTCAATTTTCTGCGAAACTAATTGCCGTGTCGGTGAAAAATTCTGCGAAATATCCACCTCAGAATGTAACAAGTAAAAAAGGAATACGGCCGATTCATCCCAAAAATATGTGAGCAAATATCAAATATAGAGCAAAAGGACCAAGGAGCAAATATGGGGCTATAATAAAACGAAGATCAATATTGATACTTTTGGTAGAGAGATTTCATATGTGTAATTCAATGGGAACCCAAAATACCAAATTACAGCCAGTTTGATTGTAAAATGTGTCCAAAATACCAATTATTGGGTGTACCGTTATATGAGGGCTAGACCAATACCTGAATCGATATAGCAAGTTTCTGCAAAATTTCAGAGCTTTATCTTAAATATTGCGATCTCTATCGTGATTTCAACAAGCGGACATGCGTAAATCGACATAGAATATTATTCTCATCAAGAATATAATTTGTGGGTTCTCTGGTTAATATTTCGATGTGTTGCAAACCGAATGACAAATGGCGGGTAGAAATCAGTATAATTTAAATACATTTAAAATTCAGCTTTGGGTTATAAAAGTGCATCGGGACAAAAATAACTATTTTTTGGTTCATTTCATCTCCTAAATATCATCCGTTACGTATAACTCCCACACCGGTCTCTGTCCTTCTAGAATAAATGTATATGGTATAGAATGCCAATTTTGCATTTTATTAACACAAAAGTCTTGGTCAATTAGACTCTCTCAATATGCTTATTCATTAGCATTTCCCCATGTACAATTTTGTGATCTTTAAAGAGGCCAGAAACGCATATAAAATGCTTTTGGTTGACTTCAACAACCGAACCGATTTTACCAAACACAATAAGTGGCCAGTACCGGATATGCAAAATATCGTTACAATTGTTTCACAACTGTGACTGCTACTTTGTTCACAAATGTTAATGGACAGACACACATATCTATTACGACTCAGCTAGATATGATGATCCTTATATTAAAATGTGAGTCCAGGACCAATATTTCGTGACTTATAATACCTTCACAACATAGCTCATTAAAAACTAAACTAATTTTTTATATTCAGTTTTAGCACTATTTTCTGGCACTTTTCTAAAAATTTTAGCACTTTTTAGCATCTTTTTAAACAAAATCTAGCATTTTTTCTCAATCATGTTTTGGCAACACTGATTACTATAGATATACACTTTAATACTGCAATAAAGTGCCTCATCGAAATATTGGTTTTATACCCCATGTTTCTTTGGAACAAATCGGACAAGCATGGCACATCTGATGACAACTTAGCCGGCTGTGATTTGTGGGATGGCTGACTTTTAATCAGATATCAAATCTATTGTTGTAAGAGGGCGGATATAGGCTATATACTAAAATTTGTAAAGGGAGATTCTTACACTTCAGCTCCGAAATAGTTAATTGTAGATTTGTGCTGTCGATCCCGTCTGATTGCACTGCTCCGCTCACTGGATCAGAATAAAATTCTATGTCGATTTACGCATGCTCGTCTTTGGAAATCACGATAGAGATCGCAAGTATTTATGATAGAGCTCTATGATTGTGCACAGACAATGCTAGTACTCCTTTGATGTTTGCATTGTGTAGCACATTTCCAGAGGGTTTAAAAAGTTCTGCTGCAATTCATTCAAATGAAGCCAGTCCAGATATATATTGGCGTTATTCACTTCACTATTTTTTTCTCACAATTTTACTTCGATCCTCATTCTCTTTGTTACGTTGAATGGTTTTGATTTATTATTGTATTACTTTAACCACCTATAGTATACAACAAATTCTATATATAATAATTTATAAATACTATATTTAATTTATCATATATAATTTTCCGAAAATATATAATATTAGAAGATATAATTTCTGTTCATACAATAAAACTATACAAAGCCGAAGTTTTGCCGCCAAAAATTTTAAAGAAATTACTTGTTTTTGAGCTGCTTTATTACTTCAAATGGAAACTCGTCTTCAAAAAGCAGACAGGAAGCAACTTAATTTTCTATACAATTTTTTTTTTAATTTTATGGGCTTCAAATTTAATATATATATATATATATAATTTATTATCTTCTCATATAATAACCTTGGCCCAAGTTATTCTAAACCCTCTTATGGAACAACGTTTCATGCTCTCCATATGTGTATATAACCAAAGTCAGAAATACTTCTTTGTTGTTTCCCTACCATGTATACAATTAATTCTGTGGGTAAATTATGATATCCTCCTAAAATGATTTTTCTGTCTGCGGGAGGCGGCATAATTTTTTCTCTACCTCTTTTGGTATCACTTTAAACATTTTTTTTTTGCATTAAATGGCCGAACCTTTGGGGGCATTCCTCGTCTTCAAAAACATAACTCTCATTCTTCTTTGACTTTGTGCACCTCCTTTTAGTTATACCTATATTTATGACTTAACAAAATGCAATCGTTCAAATGTTTTGTCTTCAGATCCTTCACTTCACTTCGCTCGCGCTCTCTCTCTCTCATTTTGTTTTCCTTTATATATCCGTTCCTAATAATCATATGGTTTTTTGATTGGCAAAAAATAAAAACTGTTCGATACCGGCCTTTTTTTGGGTATTATCTTTTTTGTTTTTGGTTTAGTTTCTTGTTTTTATTATTTTACTCTCGCCACAAATGAATTTATAATATGTTCCTGGGAATTTTTCACAAAATTAAGCTCCTATCCCGAATGTGTATACAAAAAGGAGAGTAGGTAACGTGTATTATGAAAAAAGAAACTTGTTCGTCTGCATTCCAAGAGGGACACACAGGGACACAAAAAATTCTCAACGGGATGGCAAAGTCGTAATAAGGTAAACGAATCGAACAATTGATTGTTTAATACATACTTTGTTAGTTGGAAATTATTGCATTTTCAGGTATTTAAAATTTCGGATTGTCATAGGATTTAAATTGCAATATATCGGGGACATTATAATTTTAGTTTTACTATATTATTATGTAATATATTACAATTACATCGTCTATCGTCGCCTTCTGCATTACAAGAGAAATTAATTATTACTGGTCAGGAAGTAAATATGTCCGTTCTACGTCATACTCCTTTTTTTAGGTAATTGCTGTGTTTTTTGGGACCACTCTGTACAAACTTAAGACTAGGTTTAATATTGCTTTTTGCCGGACTGCTCGTTTCTGGTCAATTGTAAATGGTTTATATCAGTTTTATGGTCGCTTTTTAGCTCCTGAGCGATGTTACGACTGCTAACATACTGGTTAACTTCGATCATTTCTGCGATTCACCTGTGTGAAGGGCATTTTTAACATCCAAAATTCCTGAACGGAAACTACGAAACAAATTGCACATGTTACAGTATCGGAACCATAAACACCATGCACAATTGTATCCGCTTGGCTTGCATTTTCGCCTTTCGGCACGATATTTCTCGAAGGGAATAACCAATTTCATCAAACATTTGCGCATATTTGCTAATCTTATTATACCTTCTATACTTTAATGAAGTCCAAAATTGAGAAAATTCGATCCTCTACTTGTGGTACCTTCTCCACAAAGTGGTCAAACTTTGATGACATTTTATTTTAAAAGACCAAGCGAACGAAGTATTCAATTTTATCCAAAACTTGCACAACCTGATATTTTTACCAAACGTATAACTTCGTCACCGCTGAAGGTAGATTTCGATTCGGCCACGTCCGTCTGTTGAAATGTATATAGAGTTCTCAATATTTAAAATTGATTAACATTGAATTTACATATCGATCCACATTTTGTTATAATAAGTCTTCATCCTTCTATAACGATACCACAAATATTCTTTGGGAAAACCTCCATTTCTTCTCTACCAAGTTTTCCTAAGAAGAAATCTGCAGTATTAGCTCTTATATGAGAAGATATCCAGCAATTCTTTAAGAAGACCTGTAGAAATCGGTAAGTGTAATATAAAGCGAATGATTTTTTATTTTGAAGGCTTATATCCCCTCCATACCACAAATTATATTTCGATATTGACCCTAGTTTCGGAATTCTCAATATTTAAAATGGTTTTTAAAATTGTAATTATAACTTTTGGTGACTCATTGGGTATAGCCTCCATATATCGATACATCGAATATTTAGTTTTTTTTCAAGCCAATATTCAAGGTTCTAGGCCACTCTTCCAACCTGAATATCTGTTCTTCATTTTTTCCTCGTACCAATTCACCACGGTATATGAAAGTCTCCATAGATTTTAAGTATTTGAACGTCTACTGATTGATGATGGTTGGAATAAATCTCACAAAAATAACGACTTTTTTAACAAATTTTGACCGGGTCGGACTTGACATATGTTTGGAAACAAACATCGATATTGACAGACTTCGACTTCTGCTCCAAATTCTTACTGAGATTAATTTATTTCTTCATTTCAAATATTGTACAAATTTTATTTTTTTATTTACAGGTAAGTTCGGAATTTGTGTATTTGTCTTACTTTCAAAATATATTCGGTAAACCATTGTTGTGATAAAGATAGTCCTTCGCTATTCCCATTCGAGGAAGGAACAAATTTGATGAACCACATTTGCCGATTTCAATAGTTATATCACTTTTTTATATAAGGATTTAATATGGAAGGACATGGATTTGTCATACAAAAAGGAACTCTATTTTGCGGAGCTAAATTGATATTGTTTTCATCATAGACGAATATATATACAGATATAAATATATATGTTTTTCAATCGATTCAAAACAATCCTTAGAATGGACACATCTGTTATTTGAAGTTCTGAATACACCGGCATATGTTTTTACTTTAAAAATAATGTTGAGTTCAATTTCAATTGCGTAAATGTATTATTAATTAAAAAAATTTTGGTATTTCCCAAAGTACAAAGCAATTAAACATTAACCAAAATTATGAAATAATAAACATTGCAAAATAATAGAAATGCAATTATTTATTGAATATTTACCACTAAACATGTTTTGATGATCGGCTATGCAGACACAAAGAAGTTCTGCAAAAACAGACCTTGAATTAGATCAAATATACATTTTTTTATTTTGGAATGGGTAAAAAATTGACTGCAGAATCTTCAGAACTCGAACAACATATAAAAACCACTGAAATTTCTCAAATCAGCATTCACAACATTCCCCCGGTATAGTCTACAATGTATTCTCCGATTTTGATTGGTTTGGGCCTTATGGCAACTGTTATTGGCGCTTGGGCCGACTTGGACAACACCCGTATTGTCGATGGTGATGTCATCCACATTAGCCAGGCTCCTTATGCTGTACAATTGCGTATTGGTACTCAGGTCTTTTGCGGTGGTACCTTGGTCCATCCCCAAATCGTTGTCACTGCTGCCCATTGTTTCGACGACCTTACCCCAGAGCTACTGAGTCATTTGAAAATTGTCGGTGGTGCCAATACCCGAACCGATGAAGGCGTTCAACGTAGAGTTGTGTCCATGATCAAATCCGGTACTTATAACAAGAAAACTCTAAACACTGATGTTGCCATCCTCAAGTTGGAAAGTCCTATGGAAGGTAAATTCATTAAGACCGTACCTCTGTGTTCTGCTGCTCCCGAGGATGGTGATTTGGTACAAATTGTCGGTTGGGGTCATACCTCACACAAGGGTGTCGGTTCCCACGAATTGCTTACCATTCGTATTCCAACCATTGGCCGCGAACAGTGTCAGAGGTATTATGGCATTCCCATTACCAATTATATGTTCTGTGCTGCTGGCGGTACCAAGGATTCTTGTCAAGGTGATTCTGGTGGTCCAGCTATTTTGTATGGTGAGCTATGCGGTATTGTGTCATTTGGTGCTGGTTGTGCTTCGGGGGCTCCGGGCGTATATGCTGATGTTTACAATTTGAATAAATTTATTACTGATGCCATGAATAGTTTGTTGAAGAAATAAGAAGGAGGAGTAGAGCGGAATTCGTTCGATTCCTTTTTTGAATAAATAATGTGAAAAAAGAAAAATGTTAGACATATGTTTTATTGGAAATTTGTGCAAAGGATAACAAATTGTTATCGGGTCCAGCACTTCTGCTTTCAATTCGCAAGAGCTTGAAGTTTAAAAATAATGTCATGTATCTGTAGACAAAGAGGAGATCCAATTTATAGAATATCTGTAGAATATTTCAGAATATAGATGACCTGCGAAAGATGGTCTGTCCTTAAAAGACCTCTAAGACGTCCTATGGGAGGTTTTGGAAAACTAAAAGACTTGTGTGAGGTCTCCTTTTTATACAAGACCAGAAGAGATACGGTTTATAGAATATCTTGGAAATTTCTGTCTATAGATGGCCTGCGAAAGGTTTCCTGAACTCAAGGTCTTCCAAAACTTAAAGACCAGTGTGGGGACTTCTTTTTATAAAAGTCCAGCGAAATGTGTTTTGTTATTAGATGATATTTGAAGTGTGTACTGTTCTCAAATAATCCGTGAAAGGACTACTGTCCTCAGAAAACTTGCTGAATAGAAAACCTGCAATATTGTATTGCATGTTAGTTTCAAGTGAAGCTGTGGAAGGACCTAGGCCTATATTAATCTTGTAGAAATGGGTTTATAGAAGTGCATAGAAAATTTGGCTCTTTTCTGCAAAAAAATTATATTCAACCAGACATAATCGTAATTTTCAGTAGAAAAATGATATTCAGCTAGGGAAATTATATTCAGCCAGGCTGAATAGTCATTCTCGGTAGGAAAAGGATATTCAGCCAGGCTGAATAATCGTTTTCTATAGAAACATGAAATTCAGCCAGGCTGAATAGTCATGTTCTTTAAGAATATGATATTTATCCAGGCTGAATATAGGGAAACGAAATTCAGACAGGCTAAATAGTCATTTTCTATATGGAAATGATATGCAGCCAGGCTGAATAGTCATTTTCTATATGGAAATTATTTTCAGCCAGGCTGAATACTAATTTTCTATGGGAAATTGATATTCAACCACGCTGAATACTAATTTTCTATGGGAAATTGATATTCAACAACGCTGAATACTCATTTTCTATAGGAAACTTATATTCAGCCAGGCTGAATAGTCATTTTCTATAGGGAAATGATATTCAGTCATGAATAATTTTTCTACTGAAAATGATTTTTTTTGTATATTTCCATTTCCTATACAAATATCCTATGTCGCCCGGTAATAAAGAACTTTCAAGGGTCTATAGGACTTCTATAATCCCATTTCCACAGGATTAACAGGTTACCTATAGTCAGAAACTTTCTATTGATATTCTATAAATATTATAACCTTTGTGTCTATATGTAGGCCTTTTTAATATTTCAACCTCTTACGACTTAAAAGCTGCAGTGCTGAACCCGATAAAAAGTTATCCTTTGTACAAATTTTCAATAAAACACAAGACTAACATTTTACTTTATTTACATTATTTATTCAAAAAAGGAATCGAACGAATTTCGCTCTCCCTCCTCCTTCTCATTTCTTCAACAAACTATCCATGGCATCAGAAATGAATTTATTCAAATTGTAAACATCAGCATAGACACCCGGAGCACCCGAAGCACAACCAGCACCAAATGACACAATACCGCATAGCTCACCATACAAAATAGCTGGACCACCGGAATCACCTTGGCAAGAATCCTTGGTACCACCAGCAGCACAGAACATATAATTGGTAATTGGAATACCGTAGTACCTCTGACATTGTTCACGGCCAATGGTTGGAATACGAATGGTAAGCAATTCATGTGATCCGACACCCTTGTGTGAGGTATGACCCCAACCGACAATTTGTACCAAATCACCATCCTCGGGAGCAGCAGAACACAGAGGTACGGTCTTAATAAATTTACCTTCCATAGGACTTTCCAACTTGAGGATGGCAACATCAGTATTTAGGGTCTTCTTGTTATAAGTACCGGATTTGATCATGGACACAACTCTACGTTGAACGCCTTCATCGGTACGGGTATTGGCACCACCGACAATTTTCAAATGACTCAGTAGTTCGGGGGTAAGGTCGTCGAAACAATGGGCAGCTGTGACAACAATTTGAGGATGAACCAAGGTACCACCGCAAAAGACCTGAGTACCAATACGCAATTGTACCGCATAGGGAGCCTGGCTAATGTGGATAACATCACCATCGACAATACGGGTGTTGTCCAAGTCGGCCCAAGCGCCAATAACAGTTGCCATAAGGCCCAACCCAATCAAAAACGGAGAATACATTGTAGACTATGCTCGAGGAATGTTGTGAATGCTGATTTTTAAAATTGCAGTGGTTTTTATATTCAATTTGAATATGGATTTCTAAAGCCGAATATTTTTGATGTATGATCTAATTCAAGGTCTGTTTTGCAGAAGTTCTTTGTGTATGCATATCCGAACATCAAAACATGTTTTGTAGTAAATATTCAGCAAATAATTGCATTCTATTATTTTGCAATGCTTATTATTTCATAATGTTAGTTAATGTTATTGTTATTATTGTTTTTTAATTAAAAATGGATCTACGCAATTCATATTGCCTTTTTTTTTTTTTTTTTTTGTATTGTTGTGAATCTTTTAAAAAATGTATATATCTCTATTCCAACTGTGATCTATATTGATAAAGTTCCATGCAAATGTATGGCAAATTCATAGTAAAAAATGCTATTTAGCCTGGCTGAATAGTCTTTTTTTCTATCAAAAAATTATATTCAGCCTGTCTGAATAGTAATTTTCAATAGGAAAATGATATTCAGGCTGGTTGAATAGTCATTTTCTATAAGAAAATTTATATGTAGCCTGGCTGAAAAGTAATTTTCGGCAAGAAAAATGATATTCAGCCTGGCTGAATAGTGATTTTCTGTAGGAAAATGATATTCAGCCAGATTGAATAGTAATTTGCTATAGGAAAATCATATTCAGCCAGGCTAAATAGTAGTATTTCATGGAAAAATAATATTCAGCCCGGCTGAATATTAATATTTGATTCTGCCTGTCTGAATAGAATGACTTTCAGACTGGCTGAACAGTATTGTCCTACAGGAAAATGATATTCAGCCTGGCTGAATAGCAATTTTCTAAAAGAAAATTATATTCAGTGATTTTTTATAGAAAAATTATATTCTGTCAGGCTGAATAGTCAAATGTTATAAGAAAATTATATTCCGCCAGGCTGAGTAGTCATTCATTTATAAAAAGTGATTTTCAGCCGGATTGAATAGTAGTTTGCTATCGGAAAATCATATTCAGCCAGGCTGAATAATAATTTTTAATGCAGAAATTATATTTATACAAATGAAATGTAGTCTGGCTGACTAAACTTTTTCTACAGAAAAATTATATTCAGTCTGGCTGATTAGAAAATTTCTATAGGAAAATGGGCGAAAATAAATTTTCTTGAAGAAAATGATATTCTCCCTGGCTGAATAAAAATTTTCTTTACGAAAATTATATTCTGTCGGGCTGATTAGTAATTTTCTATTGGAATATTATATTTAGACCCACTGAATAGAAATTTTGGGTATGAAAATCATATTCAGCCCGGCTGAATCAAAATTTTATAAATTAAAATGATTTTCAGCTTGGCGCAGTAGAAATTTCAGAAAACAAATTATTTATAGGAAACTGATATTCCGCCTGGCTAAATATATATTTTCTAATGCAAATAATATTTAGCCAAAAAGTAAGATTTTTAATCCGCATAAGCTTTAGTTTAGGCTCGCCTCTCCTACCTTCAAATTTTGAATTTCTGTTTATTAAATTAATTTTTATTTTTAAATATATTTTATTTAAAAAATTACATTTTCAAATTCTGCTCAATTAAACCACGAACCATATTAATATTGATAAACACCCCAGCAGCATAATCCTCAGCACAGCCGTGACCCCATGAAATAATACCACACAGCTCTCCATCTTTTACAGCCGGTCCACCCGAGTCACCACTACAAACATCTTCTTCCTCCGTTAAGGCACAAAACATAGATTTATCAAGTCCATAGGGATCATGAGCCAACCTATAGGTGCAATCAGCTTCCGATATAACTTTTAGAAGTACCGTATGTAAACTATCCAAGGCAAATTTATAATCTCGAGTGGTGGTATCCCAACCCGAAACTTGTACTACATCACCCGGTTTTAATGCCGAAGAACACAAGGGAATTGGATGGACCCCTTCATCTTCATAAAATTGCTCATTTAATTCTAACACCGCAGCATCCATATCATATGTTGTGGAGTCATATTCGGGATGTATGTTGACCTTTATCACTCGCCTTTGTATTCCTATTTCCTTGACAATATTGGCCCCAGCAACTACTTTTATCCCCTTGGTACTTTGTTCATCAAAGCAATGGGCAGCAGTTACTATATGTTTCGGGGTCACCAACGTCCCGCTGCAGAAATGTTGGTTTGTGTTATTCCTCAATTGTACTATATATGGGGCTTGATCAATCGGGATACTGTAGCCATTAACAATGCGTACTTTCCCTGGCCTCCACACTGCTTGAGTTGTAGTACAAATAATCAATACTAAAATTGTAGAAATCCAACCTCCAAAAATCGACATTTTTATTTTTGCCTCCCACACCAATGACTGCTCTATGATTGAAAGATCGGGCCTGTTTTCTCTAATAGAAATTCTAAAACACCTGTGGTCTTTTAAGCATTATGTTGTGTTTATGTATTTATTAGAAACAATTTCAATGCCAAGGTATCTCCATTAATTTTTTTAGTAAATATTTTTCTTATTGTTTTCAAGTTTCCAAAAATAATTAAAATATATTCGGGTGAAATAGGAATCTATTGATACCCTACAGCTGAATACTTACATATTTCTGCATATACAGAACCCATAACCTGCCCCGTTAAATAAATATTTCCATAATTAAATCATATTTAACAAGGCTAAACAGAAAAAATTCTATGAGAAATTGATATTCAGCCTGGCTGAATAGCAATAGCAATGAACTGGGTGAATAGTAATTTTCGTTAGGAAAATTAAATTTTGCCTAGCTGAATAGACATTTTCTGCATAAAAATAATATTCTGTCTTGCTGAATACAAAATTTCTCCAAAGAAAATGACATTCAGCCTTGCTGAATACAAATTTTCTCTAAACAAAATTACATTCAGCCTTGCTAAATAAAAATTTTCTGTACAAAAATGATATTCAGCTAAGCTGAATTGGAAATTTCTGTACGAAAATGATATTCTGCTAGACTGAATCGGAATTTTCTTTACGAAAATGATTTTCAGCTAGGCTGAATAGAAATTTTCTTTACGAAAATTATATTCAGCTAGGCGTAATAAGAATTTTTTGTACGAAAATAATATTGAGCTTGGCTGAATAGAAATTTCCTGAGCGAAAATGATATTCAGCTATTAACAAAAATTATATTTAACCTCCTGAATACATCTTTTCTGTATTCAAATTGTATTTTATACAATGGAATGAATAACCTATAGGAGCCGATGAACTTATACTGGTCTTAATAAATAGTTTCGAAGAGAAATCTGAATTCAGCTGAGCTAAATTTAATTTTTTGTATTATATAAACTTCAGTTTTACAAAGTAATAATAGGAATAATTTGAATTCCTATAGGAACCGAAGAACTTTTGCAGTTATTCTATAGTTAGAGCACCTTCCCCTAGTCTTCTACATAAAAATATAATTTCAAGAAGTCATTATTGAAGTCCCATACAAAGAGGAGTATTTTTCCAGGTGCATCGTAGACAGAAGAGATTTTACAAGTCTTTTGTAGATGTAAGTACTTACAGAGATATTCCATAACTAGAAGGCCAGGTTCTCTATAAAACAAAGGTCAACATTACCTTGATAAGAATCCTTAGTACCGCCAGCAGCATTGAACATATAATTAGAAATGGGAATCCATAATACCGGTGACATTGTTCGCGGTCAATAGTTAGAATACGATTAGCAATATAATTCTTGCTAACCGTCATCCTTGTGCGAGGTATAACCCCAACCGGCAATTTGTACCAAATCACTTTCCTCAAGTTCAGCAGAACACAGCGGTACATTCTTTATGATAGGATATTCCAGCTTGAGGATGGCTATATCAGTGTTCAGGATTTTCTTGTGGTCATGAAAAAAACTCTACGTTCAACACATTCACCGGTTTGGATGTTGGTACCACCGCAAAAAAAACTGTGTACCAATTCCCAACATTGGGACTAATGTGGATGACGTCTCCATCCACAATGCGGGTGTTATTCATGTTAGCTGTCATTGGAAATAAATTTCGCCATAAGGTCCAAAACAACCAAAGTCGGGGAGTACATTGTATTCCATACTGGGAGAATGATTTGGATGCTGATTTGTAAGTTCGTATTATTATGTGATTCGGATGGGTATTTCTGAAGTCAATACTTTGATCTAATATATAAAAGAAGATTTGCATGTTTGAGCAAAATTGTATAATAATTCATATTAAATATGGTTGAATTTGTATACAAGAAAATTTTCTATGTACCATGCCCAATTTATAGTACATTGAATATTATATTCAGCCTGGCTGAATAGAAATTCTAGAGAAAATTATATGCAAATACTAAATAGTATGGTAGGGTATTTTTTTTTCCAAGAATCGGTATAACACAATTTTTAAAATATGATTCTATTCAAATATAAACAAACATTTAAACATCTGGTTTCCATTAACAAAATTTGATCAAAACATAAAAAGGCATTCACATTTGCAGTCTTGCGAAAACCATCACAAAGATGAGCATTAAATTATTTCTAATATTCACCCTTTTGGTGTACTGTTCGGCTAGGAGAGCTACAAAAATCGGAACATCACGTATTATCAATGGCGATATTATAACAATTGATAAAGCACCATATTTGGTACAACTTCGTAATGAGGAAGGGAAGACATTTTGTAGTGGGACCCTAATCTCAATGGAACATGTTGTTACAGCTGCTCATTGTTTTGTGGATCGGGATTATCGTCATATAAATGTGGTAGCTGGAGCAAGTTCCCTCCTTGAACAAGGTGTTTCTCGTAGCATTGAAAATCTACACATTCATCCCGAATTTGATCCTTTAAATCCCTTCGGTAAAAATGTGGCCGTTTTAAAGCTAAATAAACCCCTGGCGAGAAGTCGTAACATACGCAACACCTATCTCTGCTCTGAAGCTTTACAGGCAGGCGATTTATTACAAATTGCTGGTTGGGATGAACTTGATGAGGAGGATTTAAATGACAATTCTAATGTTTTAAGTACAATACGTATGCCGGTATTGTCAACGGAAATTTGTAAGGATAAATTTGGCAGCAGTGAAGGAATATTGTGTGCCTCGGATGGTGATCAAGATGTCTCGGAGATTGATGGCGGTGGCCCTGGAATTTTTGCTGGGGAGCTGTGTGGCATTGTTTCGGTGAACTTGGAGGAAAATAAACCGGCAGTCTTTACCAATGTCATGAATGTTATTGATTTTGTAAATAAAAGTCTAAAATTGTAATTTGAAAACACGTTTTTTGAAATAAATATGAGCATCAATATTATATTTAAATATTTATTATAACCTCCATCGTTAGGTATATAATAAATATGTCATACCGTTTGCAACACCTCAAAATATTTGTTGGAGAGCCCATATAGTAAAAATACCATTTTACCAATCAAAGTCTCTGCAAATTGTTATTCCGCGGTAGAGTGAAGCACATATTTACTGAACATATTCAATATAGGTCCATATTCGTCATTGTACCCATATATAGATCCTGTTCCAACTCAGAGTACTGTTATATGGCATTCCGGAGTTTTTGGTAGGCATAAAACCTTTATCGCAGATATTTTACAGACAGACAGACATGGACAGACGTAAGTCTCCCCATGTTTTGACCTAGCCTTCATATCAAGGTCCCACGCCATGTTAGGTATTTTTGCACTGCCAGTTTCCAGCAGAAGTGGCATTACGCCGAAAAGGCATTATTTTTAATATATTTTTTGAATTAAAACAGAAATATATAAAAAATATGTGTGTTGAAGGTGTTTATAATTTTATTGGTACTCTGATTCCCCAATAGCATCTAAAATAAAATCATGAACTGCAAAGACACTGGTATAAGCTCCCGGGAATTTTGGATAGTTACAATTTTCACCGCCCAAAGTAATACCACAAATTTGACCATAGGAAATCGCCGGACCTCCAGAATTATGCAAACATCCATCATGATTCAGAATATTACCACAAAACATGCTGGCGGTTATTTCCATATTAACACTCCCAGCATCACGAATGCAATCCATATGTGTTACAATTGGAAAACGATTACTGCGCAATTCGTCTCTTACCCACGCACCAGTTACATTTGGACGCAACCAACCAGTAATAGAAATAAAATCGTTTGTTTCCGAAGGATGATCACACAACTCCTCATAGGGTTTAATACGACCTCCATCCATATTGCTCTCCAATTTGATTATAGCAACATCATTATGCCAATTTGTGGCATTATACAGAGGGTGTTTGTAGACATGCAATATTTTACGTATGATACCTTTATCCGATTTCATTGTGGCTCCACCCACAACTATGATATCTGAATCTCGATATTGATCAAAACAATGGGAAGCGGTTAGCACAAATTGTGATCGTATCAATGTACCATCGCAGATAACTTCTCCATCGGCATTTCTCAGCTGCATCATATATGGAGCATTGTAGTATGGAATATATACGGGATTATCATGTTTTATTGTTGGCCTTTTGATTTCTGATAATTTCAAAATTTCGTCACCATATCCACCTTGAACTTGAACAAAAATGGTAAATAGTAATGGAATGATGAGAACTTCGACTGTTTTTGAAGCCATGCTTTTAGTCGTTTCAAAATAAACTGCGAAACAATTCTTTTTTCGACATTAACTTATTTCATTTAAATAAATATATGCTACAAAGCAAAATAACACTTGTGTTTATTTTTCTAAATAATGTGAAACAAAATATAAGAAATATAATAATAAAATTTCCAAAATAATAGCAAATATCAAAAAGTGAAATAATTACAATCACTTTGAGAAATGCCATGAAAAAATGTCTTCTATACATTGAAAATGTTAATATTCTACCATACTTCTAATATATGGGAAATTACAAAATTCTTTTAAAATTCCATTAACAAAAATTTGAAATTTTTTTTTGCGAGCACATTCAAGATTTTTGGTGCATAGGTTAAGAAAAATATGCTGATTCGAAATCTGTTCGCGTTCAAAAATGCGCACAAAAGTTAAATGAATTCCTTTTTGTTGGAATTCACGAATTTCTTCATAAATGGATAAACACATTTGTTTTCATTGCATTCCTGTCAAATCAAATTGAAATACGGTATAATAGTCGCGAAAAACAAATAGAAGGATGAAGATATCGGAAAATAAATTACTTTTTAAATTAAAATAAAAAGGTTTTTTGAATTTTCGATTTTTTAGTATGGTTAAGAGGATACGGGTTTTTATTAATCTTCTAAAATATACCACGCTTTCTTCTGCAAATTCTTTTAGATGATTGTTAAATATCGGTAGATTCTATTGTTAAGAGTTTTGACTTTAAAAACGTCCAAATATATTGCAGTTACAGTATATGAAAATGATCAACATTAAATAGGATGCAATTCGAGTATTCGTTGAAATCATTTGATGTGCATGCGTTTTTCGGATAAACCGAATCAATCTCTTCTAATAATTATGAATTTTTCGAGGTTTCGTTTAGCGACCGAAGTGTGCCGTTCGATGCACTTTACTATGCAAAACCCCTAAAAATGGCTAAAATTCACGCAACGTGCATACGATTTTTATTCGCATCCGATTTCAGTAATCTCCTATGAAAATACACAAAAGGACACCTATTTTAAAAGGATCGGTTAAGAACCGCGGATGTGCCTCCACAATCGATTTTGGATAAAATACGCATATTATTCGCGTATCGATATATTTTTGACCTATTTTCTCACAGATTCGCGAATATGATAACACAAGCATGAATGTATTTAAAATCAATTCGAAGAAAAACGCGATTATATACGCGAATTTGTCAAAATATGTTTTTTAAGTTTTTCCCACATTCAAGGTAAGTATATCCGCCGTTTTATTGGTCGGAATTGAACATGGATGGGCTCATTAGATTCGGCACGTAATAAAACTAAAATTACGCGGGGAATTTCCACGGAATTTGAATGGACTTTCTTAATTTTAGACACAAAAAATATGTTTTTTATAAAAATTTACGCACCAAATTTTCGTCTTTGGAACCCAATTGCAAAGAAGCTACGGTGAGCACATTCATGAGATATACACTAAACGAAGCAAAATCACGAGTTCTACAATCCTATAATTAGTTTAGTCCATTATCTGGATGGGCATCCTAATTATAAGAAAAATCCAAAAAAACCGAAAATCCGGTTCAAAATGTCAGCTTCCATTTTGGGTGGATCCATTGATTGTATCAAAAAATCATACATTAGAATCATATTGTCCATGGGGTATTCTGCAACTTAGTCACTGATCACATGTGCGTGCGTTGTGTAGTTTATCCACAAATCAGGAAGGAACACAAAAAAAAACTCGTTGGCTTCAACACATTTTCACCCATTTTTTTTACATTACCACCATCACAGCTTCCACGCAGCTTATTATTTATTACCAATATTTTAAGATTTTGACAAGAACATTTCATTTTATAGAAATGAATTTAAATTATATGCAATATGTTCATATTTCGCGAGTTATAACCTTGCAAACCACAGCTTCAAGGAATTTTAAAGAATAAAACGAGTCTATATCAAACTTGTCATAACATTTGCAGCACCTCGAGATATTCATTGGAGAATAAATTCTATTTCGAATAAGACATAGAGCTCAATAATGTATATGGATATTTGCCCATAGGTTGCTCGCTCCTACACCTAGGATATTTTAATGAGATATACCGGATGATCTTTTAATATATCATCCATATTACGGTACCATCACATTTTCCGTATTTTTAAGATTTTAGCCGCATTTGCCCATCCAAGTGAATGTAATTTTATATTCCTTGTTTAAAGGGCTGATATGAGTCGTTTATTTTGAAGGTGGTTTAAGTACATTTAAGGTTCTAATACAAATCTTGGGTTTCTATCATGTTTAAGGGCACAATATTTTTGAAACATATCAAACCTTATATCAATACAAGAAAAATGGACTTAAAGCATTTTCAAAATAAGCGACTCATATACCTCTATTTACATTTACATTCTCCAACCAAAGTGGCTGTAATTAGGCATAGCGGATTCTGGGAAATTAAACAAATTTTTTTAAAAAAAAAATCGTTATTTTTTGAAAAATATTCAAGAACAGGACCCGCCCTGAATTTCAAAATACGCCCCAAGTGGCTGTTCTAGAAGGGCGAAAGAAAAATTAAGAAAATGCATTGCCCTATTTTTCACCAAAGTTGCTGTCATATGACAATCGGAGTTCGAGGAGGTTGAACACGATTTTTACAAATAATTGTGATATACATTGGTCCCATCTCTGCATCTATAATGTCTCAGTGAAATTTTCCACCCTAATTATCCGTTTTATATATTTTCCTCGAAGAACAAAAAACTCCTGGCGGACAACTTACAATGTTTTCACCTAGCAATCCGGGTCTCTCTCTGTAAGTTTGGATGGGCTGAAATTGTTATACCATCCACCCTGATGGAGACATTAATAATATCAAAAATTAATGGGGTAAAAAAATAGAATTTTACATTTTTTGGACGTACAAAATAACACACAATGAGAAAATAAAAAATGATAGCCAATTCGCATTATGGACCAGGCAAAAAGTCTATTTCAGGTAGAAGTGATTTTGTGCGCGTTTTTCGACCAAATTGACTTAGTATTTTGAATTTTTACGTTTTCCTTGCACAATCGTAATCAACCTAATCATTATTTATTTCGTAACCCCAATATTAATATTTTTTGTAGGAAATTTTTCAATCCAATGAGAATCCGATATAATAAAATAAGTCAATGGTTTCAAAAACGTGACCAAAATTCCTAAAAGACCACATATTTTTTTGGGATATACCAAAACGAGGATCAATATATCCTATTTTCAATACCAATCATCTTAGAAGTAGTACAATTACAAAGATTTATCATTAGTATTGTGATCTCTATCGTTATTCCAACATACGAACATGGCTAAATCGACATTGGGGTCTCCGACGAATATTTCGAAGTTTTGCTAATGGGAAATGTATAAAAAAACCCTCGATTCGGACCTTGATGAAAATATGGATTGTGGGTAGTTATGAAGGCTAGGAAGGCCTTCTGCTCATATAAAGCCTTTAATATACAGTCGAAATATCGTAAAACGACATTCAAGGGACCGGTGAAATTGATCGCTATTAGCGATATAAAGCCTTTAATATACTGTCGAAAGCCTTTTAACGACAGTCAAGGGTGTCATTATAAAGGATCACGACTGTTATTAGACCATTATATTCTATATACGGAATACCCTTTAGGAGATTTCCTATTATGGTTGAATATATTTTTGGAGTATTTTTATATGCCTCTAGTCCAATCTACTCGAATGACTAAAAATGCTAAAAATCATATGTTTTTGTTATGTATATGCCTTCGTCAATCAACCAGTTAGTCAGACTAAATATGCCGGTTCTTAAAATTCCCACGCCAATATGAAATGTCTGCGTTTCTTCAATCTAAACAACTGCAGCATGGACATGGGCGGCGTAGGGGAATAGGAACACAGAGTATTAATATTGAGACCAATGTCTGGGCTGAGCCAGACGACATTGTTGCTATAACTCTGTACGTGTTAACGATGATCAGCAACAACAAATGGCGAGCAAAGGATAGCGCGGATGTATGGATGGTTGGATCAACAACAGAACAGATCTTCGTCTTCTTCTTGCAAATATTTAATATTCTGCGTAAATGATAAATAAAAATTTCACACTAACACGCGAAGTTGTTGTGTGCAGATCATTTCGTAGTTTATTCTTGCTATTGTCGGTTTGGTGTGCGTGCCTGTGTGTTTGTTTCTTTGGACAATGCTTGACGACGATATGTTTTTTGTTTTATTTCATTTTTTTTTTTTCGAATTGCTCCGAAAAGAATTTGTTCAATATTTGTTCGAAGCTGTGTGCTCTGCTCTTCTGGCTGTTTTATGATCGGCTGTCGGGCATTCAAAGGCTGGAACAAGCCAAAAAAACAAGCAGGCAAGCACTGATGCTCTGATGCTGCGCTTAACTTCGAGCTTATTGCCATTCATTGACTTTATGGGCCAGAGAGCATACACAACAGAACGCACAGCAAACATGTTGAGAAATTATGTTTATTTTATGTATAAATAAAAATATAAATTCCACCGCAAGAACAACAACACTTGGTAGGCAGTTTCAGATAAAATTGATATCAAAATCAAATATAGTTTAATTATGAAAATAATTTGGTCCAAAACATTAATAAGGAGTATGAGGCTACTTTTTTTATATCGGTGGCTTTTTACACATTCTCGGGATTGTCCATCTATGTCCCTGCTATATCTAGGTCACATACAAAAGGAACTTATTTTTTGAACTACTCAGTTAAAAAATTTTTTTACTACTATGTATGCTTGAAGTATTATATACAAAAACTTCAATTTAAAATCTAAAACAAATATTTTTATTTTTTTCAATTACATATATCTAACAGCAAAAATAATAAAATCACGAAAATGCCAAACACTCGTATAGACCCCTGGATATTGTGACCTCGCACAACCTCTACCCCAGGACACAATACCACATAATTCACGCCGGAAAACAGCCGGTCCACCCGAATCACCTTGACAGGCATCTTTTACACCCAATTCTGCAGCACAAAACATACTCTCCGTAATGCGATTGCTTCCATACAACTGCAGATAATTTCTCTTGCACACCTCTCTATCCACCACTGGTACATTAATCGTGCGAACATAAGTACTAGGTTTCGATTTTTCATAATATCTTCCCCAACCCGAAACTTGAACACGATCACCAGTTCTCATTTTTCGCGAGCACAATGCAACTGGTCGTATCATTTCACCCATCATGGGCGATTCTAGTTTATAGACGCCAATATCGTACGCTGAAGCTGTTACATTTCTATATTCAGGATGTATTAAATAGGATATTATACGACGTTTAACACCTTCTTCATAGATACTTGTAGCCTCTGCAACTGCCACCATTTGATCTGCGATTTCTTCTCGAACACAGTGAGCTGCGGAGACCACATGGGAATAGGTTATCAAGGCACCGCCACAGAACAGGCGATCGCCGTCCAGAATCCTCAGTTGCACCAAATATGGTAAATTGGAGATATGGGTTTGCGCGCCGTTTACAACACGTCCTTGCGATTTTACTCGGGAAATGCACGCAACAACCAACACAAAAGTGATTGAGAATTGTTTCAGACAATCCATGATGCTGTTTGATATCGTAGTTTTACATTTGAAATAATAGTTAAGCAAGTACTGACATGACTTATATTTATATTATTTTTTGGTAAATATTTTCTGTAAGTTACATTATTTTAATTCATCTGTATAAATAATTACTACACGTTTCTCGGTTTGAAATTTCTGATGAAATCACTTGCTACGAATTTAGAATATTTCATATTTTAATGAATTACAAAATGACTGATCAATATATCTGAGTGCTCAGGCGTATGACAGATCGTGTTTTTATTTACTCAACCGACATTTTGTAATTGACATTTATAATATGGCATACATTTTTGACACGTGTCATCTGTTAAATAATAAACTGATCGGCGTTCTTGGAGATGGGGTAACCCCTTTTCCGAATTTTGAAGGTTTTACTCTAATTTTCCAATCCGATTTGCTAGTAGAAGATTCGATGTTAATAAACAATGACCAATGAAAGTGAAGAGACGAAAGGGAAGATATGCATTCCTTTTTATACCCTCAGCCTTATGGCTAATGAGAGTATATACACTTTGATACGATGAAAATGTACCTCAGCAATTTGGAGTAGAATTACAAATGTCTATCCGTCCGTCTGTCAAGTCGGCTGGTGCGCCCGATAACTCTCAAAGTGAGCAACCGATTTCATTCAATCTTTGCACATCGTAATATTTCTTTCAAACTTAGTTTAAGTTCGAAGATAGGGAATATCGGTCCGCTTCCACTGGTAGCTCCCCCATTGTGCAAAAATGTGTTTATAATGTCATGCAAACCAAACACAACCTGTTATCTTTACTAGGCCTGGATCAAGTCCAAAGATGGGACCCATTAGTCCATTCCTTCTGGTACCTCCCAAAATGCAGAATATCTAAATGAAACAAAAATTATTTTGAAAGAATTACTATTATATAATACATATGCAGCATATAAAAAAAAAACAACTTTCCATAAAAGATTCGAAATAAAATTGTATGAAGCCTTTAAGGAGTCACTGCGTTTTGTCTTAAGTTCAAAAAACTCTTTACTCTACAAAAGACAATAAGTTAATGGAACAATATGGCAATAGTTACGTGCATCCTCAAGAAAATAATCCCCAAGTATAACTGTTGCTATTTTACTTTGTATGGCTTCAAACCAAACATATGTGATGGGGGGCGATCCCCGCACCTCATATGAACCCCACAAAGCGATGCAGCATCCATGCTCAACATTGTCATTGTAGTTAGACAACATATGTGTATAAGAGTTTGAAAGGGGAATAGGGAAACACAATTCCAAATAGAGAAGATGAAGGCGAAAAATATGAGTATACAGAAAAAAATACTAGGCGAAACTACAAAGAAAATAAGAAGTCAGCAATGTTCCTTATTTAATCGTTTTTTTTTTCGTAGGAATTGAGGATGAAACAAAATCCGCGACACACGTCGAGAACATTAAGTTGAGCAAATGGCAGACATGCTTACGGAGAATAACTATCCATCCGCAAAAACAGCAACATTAAAAGCAGTCAATTAAAGTTTTCATTGTATGTTGTTTTCTGTGCATAGATTTTGAACTACTTTGTAAGAAATAAAGTTTTTAAATTGTCAACGTAGGAAACTTTTTGGATTGTGGGCGTATTTTGTACCCCACACAACTATGATGTAAGGGTATTATACCTCTGTGTGGCCCCAAAAGTTTGTAATGCCGCGAAATATTGGTATCAGACCTACAATTTAGCATACCGATCGTCATATCTCGACTAGCTGATACGATCTATACATGGATGTCTGTCCATTATAATTCGAAAACTCGATGCAGGCCACAGTTATAGACCGTCACGATCGTCACGAAATTTTGAATATAGGACGATTAATATTTAGGGGATGTAATGGAGCAAAAACTTCATTTTTGTATGTTTTTCTGGTCGCTCTAAAAACCACAATTTTGACCCGAACATCGCGAAATTTTACACAGATGAAGGTGTCTTACCATGGAATAAGCATGACTATTTTAATGAAGATCGGTCAATATTAAGCTGTTCAAATGGTAATTTGTATTCTATTACTTTATTTGTTACTCCAAGAATAGTGGCTGACCTTTAAATTGATACCAATAATATTGTTGTATGTGCTCGGATGTGGTAGTTTTACTAAATACTTACATGTATCTACCTATTTTGATATTGTTTAGCATTACCACACTAGAGGGCGGAAGCGCGGATGGGCGGGAAATGTTGCATGAGGATCCGATTGTGGTCAATAGAGAAGGCGATCAGACCAACTAATTCTGCAATAATAATGAACGTCAATATTAAGCGGGTAAAGTGAAGCAGCATTTTTATACCCTCCACCATAGTATGGAGGGTATATTAATTTTGTTTTTCCTTACATCGAAATAATCATCTCTGATCCTATAAAGTATATATGGGAAATTACAAAATTCTTTTAAAATTCCATTAAAAAAAATTTGAGAAATATTTTTGCGAGCACATTTATGATTTTTGGTACATAGGTTCAGAAAAATATGCTGATTCGAAATCTGTTCGCTTTCACAAATTCGAATGCTGCGCACAAAAGTTATAGCGGTTTTAAATCTTGTATTTCAAATATATATTAAATGGATGCCTTTTTGTTGTAATTCGCGAATTTCTTCACAAATGGATAAACACATTTGTTTTCTTTGCATACTTGTCAAATCACATTGAAATACGGTACAATATTCGCGAAAAAAAAAACAAAAAAAAGCATAAGGATATCTGAAAATAAAATAAATTAATTTTTTAATTAGAACAGAACTTTTTTTTGAATTTTCAATTTTTTAGTGTGGTTAAGGGAATACGGTTTTGCCTTAATCTTCTAAAATACATATTGTTAAATATCGGTAGATTCATCTGACAAGAGTTTCGGCGTTAAAAATGATTAAATATATTGCACTTACAATACATAAAAATGATCAATATTGAAAAGCATGCAATTCGCGTATTCGTGGAAATCAGTTGTTGCGCATGCGGTTTTCGTGTAAATCGAATCAATCTCCTCCAATAATTATGCATTTTTCGATATTTAATTTAGCGGCAAAAGTGTGCCGCTCGATGCACTTTACTATGCAAAAACTCTAAAAATGGCTAAAAATGACGCAACGTGCATACAATTTTTATGCGCATCCGATTTCAGTAATTTCCTCTGAAAATACACAAAAGGACACCTATTTTAAAAGGATTGGTGAAGAACCGCGAATGTGCCTCCACAATCGATTTTGGATAAAATACGCATATTATTCGCGTATCGATATATTTTTGACCTATTTTCACACAGATTCGCGAATATGATAACACAAGCATGAATGTATTTAAAATCAATTCGAAGAAAAACGCGATTATATGGGCGAATTTGTCAAAATATGTTTTTGCAGTTTTTCCCACATTCAAGGTACCTATATCCGCCGTTTTATTGGGCAGAATTGAACATGGCTGAGCTCATTAGATCCGGCACGTAAAAAAACTAAAATCACGCGGGGAATTTCCACGGAATTTGAATGGACTTTCTTAATTTTAGACTCAAAAAATATGTTTTTTATAAAAATTTACGCACCAAATTTTCGTCTTTGGAACCCAATTGCAAAGAAGCTACGGTGAGCACATATATGAGATATACACTAAACGAAGCAAAATCACGAGTTCTATAATCCTATAATCAGTTTAGTCCATTATCTGGATGCGCATCCTAATTATAAGAAAAAATCAAAAAACACCGAAAATCCGGCTTCAAAATGTCAGCATCCATTTTGGGTGGATCCATTGATTATATCGAAAAATCATACATTAGAACCATATTGTCCATGGGGTATTCTGCAACTTAGTCACTGATCACAAGTGCGTGCGTCGTGTAGTTTAGCCACAAATCATGAAGGAACACAAAAAAACTCGTTGGCTTCAACACATTTTCACCCATTTTTTTACATTACCACCATCACAGCTTCCACGCAGCTTATTATTTATTACCAATATTTTAAGATTTTGACAAGAACACTTCATTTTATAGAACTGAATTTAAATTATATGCTATATGTTCATATTTCGCGAGTTATAACCTTGCAAACCTCAGCTTCAAGGAATTTAAAAGAATTTTGTAATTTCCCATATAAGCATGCCCGTTTGTATTTAGTAATCACTGTTGCCTCTAAACGAATTGAGACAGATCGCCAAAATTTCGCATAGAGTCGTCTATTTTCTGCAGGCAGGTCAGGTTCCAAGATGATAATTTAGTACTTTAAGTTCTTATTACTTAGCACATCTCTCCACTAAAAATTATAAATATAGGTCAATTTTTTCCGGTAACCCCAATTTTCGGTATTTTGGGGTCTTTGAGCGCTTTGTTCAACCGAATTATCTGTAATTTGGGTTTCTTGTAATCGTATATGATAACAAATCTCCCTCCCAAAAATTATTTATAACCCATTTTTATATTAAAACAGTTGTCTGATTTCTTCCTCGTTTTGAGTTTGGTTCTAAGACTCTGTTGTAATCATTCTTCCATGCGGAGGATATTGAGATAAAAAACTAGAACGTAAAGTTCGAGAATGAACTATATCTGCCCGCATTTAGGCCCAGCCTCCATATAAAACCTACCCATTTCCGGTATTTTTAATAAATAGCGTATGAAAGGTATTGTGAAATTTTAGTTTCGAAATTGAGCTATATCAGTCCTCAATTAGGCACAGCACCTCATATAATGATAACTACAAATGTTCAGTAATTCCTACACGATGCAATCGGTATTGGTCCCGTTTTAGGTATAGCCTCCAGGACGTACTAATACAATTTTTTTCTGCAATGACAATTTTCATATTGAACTGACAGCACCCAACCCATTGCCTGAGAGGAATACATTCAGAAGAAGATCCTAAACAAAGTTGCAGCTCTTTTAGACATCTCCAATGAATTAGCTATCCAATTTTTTTTTTTTTTTTTGAAAATCGCGTAAAGAAGAAGAAATTTAGTCTTCTTTATTTCAAAGTAGTTTTTAATAGATTTTTTAATTTTTAATTTATTTATAATATTTTTTACAGTATTCCGCCAGATTTAGCTTACAGATCTGAAAAATCTATAAAATTAATTCAAAGAACATTAAAAATATTTACTATTTCTTGAACGAGTATCAACAAGTATAAAAAAATAAAAACCCTATCCTATACTGGATTTTCCGAATAGCAATCACAATCAATCCACTTTTATTTTCAATAAAACTAAAAACAAATCATAAAGCCATTTCTTTCAAATGCAACAATTTATTGTTATTTTATATTTTGTTTATGGGAAATATTTGTTTGTTTCCTATCCTATCATGCGCGATGTAAAATTTATTTTTATTTTTAGAAAGGATTTATTTCCTCTGATAGGCTTTGTTTTTAATGGTCAGCGATAAATTCAACAGGTCCTTTATGACCTCTCCAATCCTTTCATCACTAACATTCTATGTTTGTTACTTGACCTTCTAACAACCAACAACATAATGTTTTATTTCTTTCTTATCGAAAATTTTAATAAACACAAAACTCAATCCTTTTAACCCCTTTTGTGATAACCTCTTTCCGTTGGACAGAAATAACAAATCGTAAAAAAACAGAAATCACGATAAACACACACGCACACAACAACACAAAAACTAATGTTTTTGATGAATACCAGGAATAACATTGGATTTTAGTTTTAGTTCTCCCTTGAAGAAAATAAAATAAAAATATATATTTCACCAACAACAGAACATTAAAATCGTGACCATTAATGTCCCTGTCGCTGCGTTGTTGTTATTGTTGCTTTTTTGTTCACAAATCGGATGCCTGACTTTGCTCTACTCGGCTTAATGTTATTGACGTGTGTCACGGTTTCTGTTTCATCCTCAATTCCTATGAAAAGAAGAAACTATTAAATAAGGAACATTGCTGAGTATTTCTATACTTGGCAAGGCATAGATTTTGTGTATGTATTGTACTCGTATATAATTTTGTATTTATACCCATGGATATTATTATTCCCTCAACTTCTCTATCATGAAAGTCAGTTCCTTCCCCCCATGGTCTCCCCTAATCCCTTTCAAACTGCACTAGTACACATATGTTGTCTAACTACAATTGGCCTTTGTTAATAAAGCCCCCCATCTGATGGAGGATGCTACAGAGTTTTTATGGTGGGGTCCACAAAGAGTAGGAATCCCCATTCCCCCATATGTTTTTGGTTGAGAACAAACAAAACAAGAAATGCTCTTTGAGAATTATACAACAATTGCACTTGAATTACTTGGTGGAGGTTGCAATTGACTATTGCCATAAGTCTCCATTCTCCAGCTTATACTCTTCCAGAGGATTGTAGAGTTTTTTGAACTTTTAGATAAATACTCTGCACATTTCCATACAAGTTTTTATTCTATGCGCAATTGCTTGCAACTTCTCGTTTTCTTGGAAATGTGTTTTGCAATTGACAGTGGTTCTTAAAAAATATACTTAGCTTAGAAAAGTAGTGGAATCTGTTTTGTTTAGAAAATATGTACTTAAAAATCAGTGAGCCGGACGGGGACGACCATATGATATCCGACACAACTACAACGGAACTCATACTTTTTGTGGATCTACATTCCGAGTCTAGGCACTACTTCGCTATATTCGACCGATTAGAGGTTAAGAGCTCCTCTTCCTTACCCTGTCATCTTTTCTGAACCTTGGTTTCCCGGGGTGAATATTGACGCCATAACATGCATTTTACATAGAAAGATCTAGGTTGATTTGCCCACTGAACATTGACCGATCATTAGCAGAACATCCCTTCTAATTAGTTAGCCCGATTACCTACCCCATCTATTGTGATAATCGGTTTATAATTGTGGTCTATAGGGCAACTTGAAAAAACGCATAAAAATTGAGTTTTCGGTCCATTTTATTATAAGCGTCGTCCTTGGTCATTACCAGATTTTCATGCAAAATTTCCTAGCCATCAGCGCGACATTTCCTCCCCCTAGTGTGTTAATTGTAATACGAAATATAAAAATAGGTAGACCCCTGAAAATATTTAAGTATAACTCCCACATTTATATGTCAACCACTCATTTTGGATGTAATATCATCTTCTGGGGTCTATGTCCTTCAGGAATAAATATATATGCCCTAGAATACAAATTTTGTAGTTTTCCACACAAAAGTATGGGTCCATTTGACCTTCTAAATATTGATCGATCTTCATCAAAACAGGCATGCTTATTCCATGGTCAGACCCCTTTCCTGTATCTAGTCCTATTACTAGTACAAAAGTGACAGTCGGTGTTGCCGACAGATATTGTTTGGGGAAGAAGAAATCTATTATTTTTATATGAAATATAAAACTTTATTTAACATCCTGTTGAAATTTTGTTTCAAAGATAATTTCATAATGCCTCTCTCATAGAAGTCCTGCTTTCTATTTGCGAAAACTCTAGTAATCGATTTTCACAATCCTCCATAGATACCAATTTTTGTCATAAAAGAAATTTTGCAATGCAAGAAAAAGATGATAATCGCTTGGTGCCAAGCGCGGACTTTATGTCGGATCCATTGAAACTACCCAACCAAGCTCCCGAAGTTTCTGGCGTGTCACTGTAGATGTGTGTGTCCTAGCGTTGTCCTGACGGAGCACGACACCTGTCTGGTCAATTGTAAATGGTTTAAAACAGTTTAGTGGTCGATTTTAAGCTGCTGGGCGATATTACGACTGCTAACATGCCGGTCAACTTCGATAATTTCTCCGATTTAATCGACATTTTCGATGACCGGCATGTGCGAGGTGTATCTTTAATATCAAAAATTCCTGAACGAAAACGTACGTACCTCAATTCTACACCCATATGTACTAATTTCCAAAACTACGTCCCACATCCCACACTCCGACAATAATGTTAATTCCAAATTTAAGGATTCTAGCTCCTTTGGTTTACCTAAAATTCAAATTGTACCAAATTTAGTACCACTTAGTACACATTAGTACGAATTTCGATATTAGTAAGAATTAGAACTGGAGTCCTGAAATTTGGAGTTAGGATCACTTTTAGGGTGTAGAGTTGGGGTATGTAGGAACTTTCGAAATTCGTACTAATTTGGAAACTTCCAAATTTAGCACCATTTAGTACCTAAATTTACCTCATATCCGTTACCTCACATATCCGTTAGAATAAAGTAATGAATAAAATAATATTCAATAGCCAATTAATAGGTATCTACTTTACCACTGTGCAATGTAGTACATTCATTTTTTTTCTTATTGCATTTATAAAGTACATACATAAACATAAATTGCTGCCGCAGTATTGCTGCAGACAGGATGTTGTTCATCGCTCTGTGTTATTTTTTTAGCTTTGACTTCAACAACAATTTTCTACTTCCTACCCTACCCCAAACCTAATCGTGTTGTTGCTGTTGCTGCAGACACCTCTAATAGTTCTTGATTTTCAGCAACATTTATAATGCTCCGAGTGGGGACGACGACGACAATGGTGATGATGTTCATGATCACCGTCACGATCATCATCATCAGTTGGATTGTAATAACAATTTTCTTACATTGAAGATTTCTATCATTAGTTGGAGTTTATTGAACTTTTTTTTCCCATTTTAATGATGCTTTATTGTAGAACCAAAAGTAAACAACAACAGCAACAGCGAACATGGAGCCTGCAATGCATTGTCATTGCTGAGTTGTTCTTGGCTGCTGATGGATAACGAATCCAGCAAGCCTGCACACAATAGTCAGTGTGGTGGTGTTGATGTGTTCGGTTGGACGACCCCATGAAAAGGGGCTATTTTTAAAGTAAATGCTGTAATGCACAACGCACACAACAACAGCCGAAGCAGCATCATTATTTGTAGTAATTGTAGGAATATTTTTCTCCATGTTTGCCTTTTTAAATTACATTTGTATGGCATATGAAATGCAGGGGGGAAATCTATTGAGGTAGGCATAACGATTAGATGGAAGACAATTTATTTTTTTAGTGTTGTAAGTATAATTACATTACAATGTGTAAAAAAGTCACGTAGGATCCACACAACATCACACATGACTAAATCTGACTGAGGTGTGGTGGGGGTCTTTTGTCCAATTTGATGTGTGACAGTGTAATGAACCCTTTTCTTTGAAGGAAAAAAACGCCAAAGGAGTCCATTTAGGGATAATATGTTTCACCTCTCCTACAAAGTGTTTCTTTAATCATTTTGTGTTAATCAATGCTGGAGAGATGTTTATTTTTTCACACTACACAAGGTGTGAGTGAGTGGAAGAGTGTACTCACTTCAAGTAATGATCAAAATAATTATGCAGTTTGAATCTCCTCAACAAATATTAATAAGAAATTAAGAGGCACATAATTTTTTCTTGGCGACCCAATTGGATGTTGAGTTTTGTCAATCCATAATTTGCCACGGTTTACACTAGATGAAGGTCCGATATTCAAATACCAATTAGCTATTATTCACTTCTCCCCAAAAAAAGTAAGCGGAAATATGCCCCATATCACGTCTAAATTTTGAAAGAATATCTCTTCATATTTCGCGTAGTTTTTTAGTTTTTTTTTCTATTTGCATATTGAGTTTTTTTTCTATTTGCATATTGAGTTTTTTTCCCAGCATCCCGAAAACTTCCCCGTATTCGAAGTTTGTCACACAATTATTCTCTTTGACAATTTGTTGCTAACTTGTTAAGATTTTATAGTTATTTACGTCGGCGATTCAAACATGTGTTCGCTATTATTGACATTGACGTACATCCATACAGACAAAAAAACAGATAAATAAATAATAGAGTATGTAGTATTGTTTGTCAAATCTGTTTAAATGTGAAATGAATGTCAATTTAGTTTTATGAATGAATCAAACGGTACCGGGGTTCATTGGACAGATAATTTGCGATTGGAAATGAGTCATAAAGGAAATGGTCATAACCTACACTTTTAATTATATCGCGTCCAAGCTGTGTGATTTTTTTATTTAAAAATGATATTAAGAAGAATTATGATGCGTCGAGACGTGAATTTGTATACCCTACACAACAATGTTGTCAGGGTATTATAGTTTTTATGTGAAATCTATTATTTTTTGGCAGATGGCTGTACTGATAGATTTCTCGTAAAGTATCGATCAAACAATTTCAGATTTATGCTGAAGGGTGACATTTCACAGTATAAAACAATATTTTGCTGTTTTTTGTTTGGTGCATTCAGTTGTGGGTTACTACAAAGGCGAAAATGCAAGCCAAGTGGCTAAAATTGTGAACGGTGTGCAATTTTGGTTCGGTAGATTCCGCTCAGGAATTTTTGACGGTCGTCGAAAATGTCTATAAAATCGGAAGAATAATCGAAGTTGACCGGCATGTTAGCAGTCGTAAAATTGACCATAAATGTTTTAAACCATTTACAAAAAAAGCAACGGATTTTTTCCCAACCTAATATATTACAACTATGGAAGACATTGATTTAAAAAGAATATTTTCAAGGGTTATGCTGATAGGCGATAGGTTTTAAAACAAAAATATTTTTTATGAGTTTTGAAAGGCGTGGATTTTTTAAACATATATTTAAAAAAATAAGACCTGTATAACGCATAAATTAAAAAAATATATCAACATGGATTTAAAAAATATATATTTTTAAGGACGTGGATTTAAAAAAAAATTGTTTAAAGATCTACGAAAGGCGAGGATATTTAAAACATTATCTTTTAAGTGATAAGATAGCCGTGGAATTAAAAAAGAGCTTGGGTTTTCAAAAACCATTTTTTTTTTTTTTTGAAAACTAATGGCATGGATTTTTATACCCAAGACTTTGAAACGCCGCGAAATATTGGTCCTGGTCCTTTCAATACATCGATCATATCTCGACTGGTTTAGTCGATGTAGATATGTTTGTCCGTTCGTCTGCCAATTTTGTAAACACGATACAGGCCACAGTCATGGACCAATCGCCACGAAATTTTGTTTAGGGGATGAAATGAAACAAAAACTATTTTTGTCTATATTCAGGACGCTCTGAGGCCAAAATTATGCGAAAGGGGTCTGCCAATGGAATAGGCATGACTGTGTTGATGAAGATATGTCAATATTTATCGAGTCAAATGACAAAATGTGCAAGAGGAGTGGTTTACCTTTAAATTGATACCAATTTTGTTGATGCACGTCCTCGGATGCAAGTGTTATTCTCAAAACTTTACTAGGGTCTACCTATTCTAATATTGTCAATCACGATTTTACATGAAGTTCCGGTTATGGTCAAGGACGATGCCAATCCACAATTTTTACAATTGAAAAATGATAAATGCGTGCTTTCAATGTAAAAAAAAAATGCTGATGCGTCTTTTTTGAACACTTGTTTCTATATGATCGAAACAAAATTTAACGTGTGTTCATAACTGAGATTGAAGTTTCCAAAACACTTAACTTTTTCTGTTTATACCGCGCTTTTTGTGCTAGGCTAAGAACTTTCCGAGCTGCCCTCGTATAAACAAATGCATGCTCATAGTAGTCCTTGAAAAAAATCAAGCTTATAGCTTATATTAGGTTGGGGGATTTTATCGAAAATGTCGATAAAATCGGAGAAATGATCGAAGTTGACCGACATGTTGGCGGTCGCTAGGAGGTAAAAATCGACCATAAACCATTTACAAGTAATCAGAAACGGCCAGAACTAGCCAACAGGAGAGTCGTCGTGTTCCACCAGGGCAACGCTAGGCCACACACATCTGCAGTGACTGTCCACAAACTTCGCGAGCTTGGCTGGGCAGTATTGATGCATCCGCCATACAGTCCGGACTTGTTCGAAAGCGATTATCATATCTTTCTTACATTGCAAAATTTTTAATGATAACAAATTGGTATCTAGTGTCTACTGTGAAAATCGACTACTAGAGTTTTTTGCATATAGATAGCAGGACTTCTATGAGAGGGGCATTATGATGTTACCTTCTTCTTATTTCTTCCAAACTTAATTCGAAGATGGGGAATATCGGTCCACTCCTTCTGTTACTTCCCTAAGAAAATGGTGACAATTTTGCTGAAAATGTATTTAATAATTTCATGCGAACGGACTATACGATTTGAACCAAACTTTGTACAACCTATTATCTTTACCAAGCCTAGATCAAGTCCGAAAATGGGACCCATTGATCCTCTCCATATTTACAAATCCAATATTGGAATGCCTTCTTTTCAAACTCATTTCGTTAGTACGTTTATGAAATCATTCCCTTAGCTCTTCTAATGATATTCCCTTAAATCTGATCTATAGGTATTCCCTTCGTCTAGATTATGGAGACTGCTCCATCTCGTATATAATAACATCCTTCATGTTTCAATAAATACCCACCTTTATCCAGAGACACCATTAATATCCTCAATATGGACTATAAAAGACTATCAGCTTGCCTTCTGTCAATATGGTTTATAAGGTCTTCTGTCCAGAGAAGATCGTCAAAATTCCGAGAGTACCTTTAGAAGACCCTCAGATTGTTTTTCTGTTATAGAAAAGTCCTTGAGATGCTTTTCTGACTAAAGAAGACCTGTAGATTGTCTTTGGTATTTATTTATGAAATATTGTCTACACAAGGCATTTATACTATTTTCAGTATGTAGGAGATATTATAAGGGTTTCATGTCTGCATTACTTGCAAAAGGTCCTCCAGAATGAATTCTACCCCGTCGAAAAGGAAGATCTTGCGTTTATATGGAATACCTTCAGATGTTCTTCTGCCTTGAAATACTACCAGGAGGTTTTATAAGGTCTTATCTCTGTAGAAGATCTTTTAATGGCATTCTAAAAATAGAAGGACTTTAGACTGTATTCTGTCTTAATATCAGGACAGGCTTTGTGAAGTTACCTTTAAAGTGGCAATAAATCATACAACAAAACGGTGCATATTTGGACCAAATCGGACATTACGAAATATGTTAAATAAAGTCTTGTACTTCATATAAAAATCTAATATTTATTGTCAATTCGACGGTTAAGGCTCCCAGGAAAAATATTCTTTGAAAAATCTTTTTAAGAATACTTTTATAAGGATTTTTGCTTTGGTTGCAGAATTTGTTGAAAAAAATATTTACAATAATCCCTCTAAGTCAGTTTATCTCGAAATGTTGACCGCTCATCATCCAAACTACCATGCATATTATTTTCGGAGTTTAAATACCAGAAAGAGTGGAGCAGTGGCAGAGATGGTCTTTCAGAAACAGTGACGTAAATTACATACATTTTCGACGTATATTACATACGTCAGAAACGTCGGAAACCCACCCAAAACCATTAGGTTTTTGACAAAATACCCATTTCCATTAATTATTTGGAAATTACGTATGCTTTACTGAAATCCATATAAAATTTCAAAAAATTTTTCTCCAAAAAGTTTAGAATTTTGTATTAGTTCTAGTAAGAAACAGACAGATATATGTAAAAATAAGATGTATTTTTTAAAATAACGGTATATGGTAATAATATTCGAATAAATGACGTTTTCTACATTTATTACATTTTATAAAGGTATATGACGTTTTCGACGTTTACACCTTTTTGAAAGTCGAAAACCTAAAAATTCGTAATACGGACCATCCCTGAGCAATGGTAAATGGGGCACTCCATTCGCTTCACATTAGATTTACAAATGTTAGAAATTCGAATAAGCCCCATCTTCAAAAATTACACATATTTTTGCAAAATATTTCTTGTGTAGAGTTTAATTGAATTCGGTTGGAAATATACAAGAAGGTGTGGGTTGATTTTCCCCATCTGCGATTTAGGTTTGAAAGAAATATTATGATGTGCAAAGTTTGTTTTAAATAGGTTACTTCTTTGCTATTCGAGGACTTTTGACTTTTATGTAAAAATGTTCATACATAAAATACATATATTTTTCTGCATTATAAGCTCAAGAGCTCTTGAGCCATACACTTCATGACAGTCACAACATGTGTTCAACAATTTATTTCAATTCACTTTACAATGACATTTTTTTGTTAAAGTCCACTAAAACTTGTAGTACATTTTATTGGCCATTCACAAAAACAAAGCGCAAAGAGGCGCTTGCGCAAAAAACTCCCTAAAATTAACTACTCCGCAAGTGACGAGAAAGTTGTTTCCCAAAGAACTTCAGAGACATTCTTGCGGCTAAAGAAATTACAATTCATTACAAAACGATGAGAAAACTTCAAATTGACACACATAATGAAAATACGGCACTACTCAAAGTAGCGGTGGTAAGTAAGTAGTGTCCCATTCATTGAAGTTAATTTGCGAAAGAATGGATGGACCTTTCTAAAATTTGAAACGACAACAACAACAAAAAAACTGCTACCGCAAAGAGGAAGAAACAGATATTTTACAGTGGCCATGTGTTGCTGCCGCTGTCCAACTGATTAACTCCATTTATGAGTCCTTTTATTTTAATTAAATGAAGAAGAGGAAGACAGAATGAAAACTTAAATAAAAACAAAACAAGATTAAGTAACACCCCATCCGACGTAACTTGAAAGTGACATGACGATAAAGAGGAGGAGGACTACAACAACGACACTGATGATGTTGTTATAAAATAAATATCACCAATTAAATTTAATTTTCTCTATCATAATTCTTTTCAATTTTTATATTCTGCTGCTGCCGCCACTACTGCATCCCATCCTTCGTACTTTTTTCTCTGCCCTGAATGGAGTATGGAGGCAGCAGCAGCAATGAAGCCTTTTTTGAAAGCATAACAAAATGTTAATAAGAATCATTAAAGCGTGGAGATGTTCAGAACCAAAGTCGTCTTTGCTGGATGAGTATTGGAGCAGAATTCTGAAAACATAACAACAACAGCAGAGCAGCCTCTTTTTAAGATCATCGTCGGTTGGTACCATATGGCAGGCATGCAAAATTTACATCATTTCTTAGATAAGGTTATATTTTTTTTTTTCATTCTTGGCTATTTTAAGTTATAGTTGAGCGGATTTGGCTTAATATGAATATCCATTGGAATTGTAAACAAGATACTGCGGGAAATTTGTTTTAGAATTTTTTACCGGGCTGAATATTAATTTTCTATAGGAAAATTTTATTCAGCCAGGCAGAATAGTAATTTTCTATAGGAAAATTGTATTCAGCCAGGCTGAATAGTAATTTTCAGCCAAGCTGAATAGTAATTTTCCATAGAAAAAATGTATTCAGCCTGGCTGAATAGTCTTTCTATAGGAAAATTGTATTCAGCCTGACTGAATAGTAATTTTCAGCCAAGGTGAATAGTAATTTTCGATAGAAAAATTGTATTCAGCCTGGCTGAAAAGAAATTTTCTAAAGGAAAATTATATTCAGCCTGGCTGAATAGAAATTTTCTAAAGGAAAAGTATATTCAGCATGGCTATTCTATGTTAAAATTGTATTTAGCCTGGGTGAATAGTAATTTTCTATAGGAAAATTGTATTCAGGCTGGCTGAATAGTAATTTTCTATAAGAAAATTGTATTCAACCTGGCTGAATAGAAATTTTCTATGGGAAAGTTATTGTATATCTAAAGGAAAATATAAATTTTTTATAGAAAAATTGTATTCAGCATGGCTGAATAGATATTTTCTATATGAAAATTGTATTCAGCCTGGCTGAATAATCAATTTCTATAAGAAAATTGTGTTGAGCCTTGCTGAATAGTCATTTTCTGTAGGAAAATACCATTCAGTACAGTTCATTCTCTGTAGAAAAAAATGGATTTAGCCTCCACAAAGGATCAATTCCGCCTAATTATTCTCAGTGTATATATGTAAGTGTACTCAACTTAGATATTCGTGACATGGCAATTTTGTGCCTCCACTCCGTTTCGTAAATCTTGTTATACCTTGTGTTAAGTTGGTAAACAAGTATTCCTACGGTAGATTTTCTTGTCTAAACCAGTTGTCTTATACTAGAGAATAGTTCATCCTTCTGGATATTACTACGACGACGACTTTGTGGTGTACATAGAAAAATACAAACAATAACAAATATTTTGTAAGGCGATCAAGCTATTCCATGGCCAGGAAGACTGTGTAGGCTAAAGACAACAGCAAGGCATTTACTCCAACAACATATTCTACTTATTCTGCTGATTTTTACAAAAAATCGTGCCTTGTGTAGTTGCCCAACAAAAACAAACATTCAACGGCCGCCATGCCAACCGCTCTTCTACTCCGAAGTCTCCCAACCTCCACTAGGTCGTCGTAGTAAATGTTGAGAAGTGCAAGGACCTCGTTGAATGTTTGTAAACAATAACAACCATTGAAAGACTGTCAATGATCTTTACCTAGAAATTTGCAGATTTTTTTTTTTAATTTTGTTGTGTATCTGGTTTGTTTTGTTATTTCTTACATTTTTGTTTTCTTGCTACATTCATCCTGTCTAGCAAGAAGGCTTTTTGTATGTATAAAGTTTTGTAAATGATTACTTCTCTTGACTTTGCTATCCATTATTTCCTATACATATATAAAAAATGTTTCTTCTTCACCTCACCATCTCTTAATGACTTCCGTTGATGACTTGTAATGGCTACACCCAGCCAGAAAAGTGTCAAGGTTGTTCAAAATATATGCCTTCTTTTCTGCCATAGTTAGTCCATATTATTTACAGATGACATATTAATATCGCATTAGTGTTAAATTTGCTTACCCATTCTGTCCATCCGCTCAAATCGTCGTCAATGTCTTAACTGTGGGAATTTTTCTGTTGAAGGGCTTCACTTTGTTTGTGGTCAAGAAGGATGGAATGAGGACAACTGACATGTTGTGGATGTGTGTGTTATTTATTTTTAGTTTTTTACTTTGATATTTAATATTTTTCTTATATATTTTTTATAATAAATACCATAAATAGCTTTTGTAGAGAATGATGGTTGTGTGGATGGAAGATGGTTACTAGTTATTTTATTTTAAAAGTCGTTTAATTGGGGTTCTGGTAAGGATTTATGTGATCTTTTACAAAATAAAGGTAGGTTTTCTATAGAAGACCCTTTGGTAAAACTGGGTTTTTGGAAAAGTGTAATAAAATGTACAATACATTGTACTTTTGCAATTGTACTATAAAATGAGACTTTGTCTATGTGTTTGTAATAACATACACATCAACTTTGGAAATTCGCACTAAAAAATATTGAAAAGTTGTAGGAATTGCACTATAAAAAAAAAAAATACCGATAGGGCTACATATATGAAATTTAGTGATGGCCTTGTTTTTTTTATTATATTGACGCGTGTCAATCACATAGCCTTAAAGTAAATCGAAATATCTCTGTGGCTGAATAATAATTCTTTGGACCAAATCCGTTTCAGACAATGTCAAATGTTCGCTAACGAAAACTCTGGAGGGGTGTATCCGATTTCTTCCAAACTTTGCACATCGTAATATTTCTTCCAAACTTAGTTCAAGTTCGAAGATTGAGAATATCGGCCCATTTCTTCTGGTACCTCCCACAAAAAATGGTTAACAAGTTGATGAAAATTTATTTCATAATATCATGCGAAGGGACTATCCGATTGGAATCAAACTTTACACAACATATTATTTTTACCCAGCCTAGATTAAGTCCGTAAATGGGGCCCGTTGGTCCACTATTTCTGGTACCTCTCCCAAAAATAGTCAAAATTTGCTATATTTGTAAATCCAAAATCAGGCGAATGGAATGTTCAATTTGAACCAAGTTTCGCACAGCCTGCTATATTTTCCTAGCTTAGATAAAGTCACCAAAAATTATTAATATTGATCCAAGTTTCCGGGTTTCCAACCGTATTGGCTTAAATTTGGTATTGAATAACACATATCCGTACAAAAAATTATTTGTATTGACCCAAGTTTCAGGGTAGCCCCCATATAACGGTACTCTCCAATACTCGGTAGTTTAGACACGATTTCCAACCAACTCGGGTTTAATTTCGTATTTTGGGTTCTCATTGTATAGTACATGTCCGTACCAAAAATGTTTAAATTAGCGTACGTTTAAGGGTAGTCCCATAATATGGTGCATCCCAATATAAGGGTTTTTGACAATCAATCCCCATTTTGGCTGACATTTGTTATTTTGGGTTCTCACAACGGTATCCACATCTCCGTATTTTTCCGTATGCTCATGGTCCTATCAAAACAAGAGTTTTCTCCTAGGAGCCCCCATTATTTTAAGATCATTTGAGTGTCATCCCCATTGCGGAGGGTATAAAAACTTCGGCCGGGTCGAACTTTACTTGCTTCATTTGTATTAATAGGACTGATAATTTTTGACCTGTGGGAACGTGCCAAATGGTTTTTAATATTTCGTACGAAATTACTAAAATTTACCAATTGAATACAGCCAGAATCTGAGTTTTTGTAATACATGTTAGGGTGGAGGGTTGAAATAAGGAGGAGGTTTGGAAACTTGGTACTAGAACTTTGGAAAACTGGCAATTGGTACTAACTTTTGTATAACTGGTATGAGGTGAAGGAGTATAATATAATGGGAGGTTTTCTAAATTCGTACTATAAATATGCTAAAAGTACTTGTTATAACATCAGTCTTACGGCTAAAGAGAGTACATAAACAATGATACAATAATAAAAAAAGGTTATTTCCCGAAAAATGATATTTGTAGCGTATAGACTTTTTACAATTTATTTTTAGATATTTTATAAGTGTAACTAATCCCATCTCTCATCAATGTGAATATTTTAACCAGAATCCTTATGTATACATAAAGTAATACAATGAAACCAAACTGCAATCAAACTTGTTCAATATCAAATTATTCGATGATATTTGTTTTCATCTAAACTGCAATACAAATAAACAATGTATAACACATGGAACTTCGTATGACGTCTGTCCGCCGAACATAAACAGAAAAACAAAAAATGTTGATTTTGAAGTGGGTTAGCAAAGAGCTGGCATTGGAGTTGCTATATAACAATGAAGTAGGCATCAAATGAACTTTAAAATTGTAGGTCAATATTTCTTTTGGTCGCATTTGTCTTATGTTTGCCAAAAAGAAATTCCAATTTTTTGAAATACAAAAGCAAAGTACAATATACCCGAAATATTGTCCATGGTTTTAATTCCAATTGTTTGTTTTCAAGTTTATTTTGGGTCTCATGTAGGATGCTGATGTTGCACCAGAAAACCCCCATATAATATGTTTTAAAACTTTATTGTATTTGGAGCCCCAGATATGAAAGAGGATACAAAATGAACAAAGAAGGAGAAAAAAACAAAAGAAACTAAACGAAATTCCTTGGAAATCGATTGAAGTTTTGTAGTACCACAAAAGCCATTTACAAGCAGTGAACAAAACAAAAAAGATGCCGACTAATATATAGGCGAACATTTTCTGTGTGTGGAGGCAGACAGAGTGTTAAAAACCGTATCAAAACAAGCCACGCAAAATTTTTGTTGTTGTTTTGAGTTTGCTTTTTGGAATTTTATTGCAATACGAATGTGAATATAATTGTGGTCGTAGCGATGCGCCGTCTTTGCTTGCAAGAAGTCGTATTGCATGAATGTAATCAATATTGTGGGGGGACAGTGGTTCGGGAAAATATTTTGGAACTTCGTAAAAAAAACTCACAAAATGTCATAGATAAACAGAAGACCTCCTATGGGTTACTGTATACAAAACATCCTCAAAAGATATTGTGTTTAGACCTTCTGAGTTCATCTCTTTAGTATTCAAGGCATTCTCAGAATATTGATATTTAATTTTTGAAATACCCTTAGAAGGTGTTCTTTCTATAGAAGAAGGTCTTCTGACCTCTCGAAAATCTTTTGTCTCTAGAACGCCTTTCGTAGATCCTTTGAATTTAGAAGACCTCTCGAAGGTTTTCATACTTCTAAGGTCTTCTGCCTATAGAGAAGTCTTCTGTCTATATAAGTTTCTCGGAAAATTTTAACAGGTAGACCTCAAAAAATCCTAAGTATATAGAATGCCATTAGAAGGTCTTCTGTGTAAGAAGACGCTCTGAAGATTTTCTGTCTTTAGAAGACTTTTCTAAGGACTTTTGTCTACAGTTCGTCTGTCTATAGGAGACCTTCAAAATGTCTTCTGTCTATAGGAGACCTTTAGAATGCCTTCTGTCTATAGGAGATCTTCAAAATTTCTTTTGTCTATAGGAGACCTTCAGAAGGTCTTCCGTCTATAGCAGACCTTCAGAAAGTCTTTTGTCTACAAAAGACCTTCAGAAGGTCTTCTGTCTAAAGGAGTCCTTCAGAAGATATGTCTATTGGGTACCTTCAGAATATATGTCTGTAAGGGGCCTTCGGAAGGTGTTCTCTCTGTAGGAAGCTTTCTTAAGGTATTCTATCTACAGAAGAAGACCCTCAGATGATCTTCAAACTGTAAGTGGTCCCTAGAAGGTCTCCTCTATACATAGGACCCGCATATAGAAATCCTTTCGACTGTAAACTGAAATCCTCAGAAGTTTTCAATCTATAGAAAATCCTAAGAAGGTATTCAATGTAAAGAATACCCTCAGAAGGTTCTCTTTCTACAGAAGTCCATCAAATGGTCTTATTTGTCTAAAGATGACTATACATGAAGATCTTCTGCCTATAGAAAACCTTCCGACCGTATCCTGTCTTAACAAGACCTTTCGACCCTCAGAAGGTCTTCTGCGTATAGAAGGCATGTAGAAAAAATTCATCTGAATATAGTAGACCCTCAGAAAATGTTCAGCCTATTGAGGACCCTCCAAAGGATTTCAAGTGGTAGAAGGCTCTCAGGAAGTGTTCAATCTGCAGAACTCCTTCAGAATGTCTTCAGTCTATAGAATCCCTCAGAAGGTCTTCAATCTAAAGGAGACCTTTAGAAGATGCTCTGTCCTTAAGAAGTTGTATTGCCTGTAGAGGTCTTCCTTCTCTCTATAGTAATTTTTTCTCTTACAAACATATAAATGTTTCCTTTGACTTCACTGTGCCCTGCAAAAATGGGCACATAACAATCCGAAGTCCATCCACACACCAGCAAAAGCCCTTGTTGGTGGACTGATTTTAATGAATTTTTAGTCATAACAATAACAGCAACAGCACATAGCATCTCCATCTTAAGGTATTCTATCTACAGAAGAAGACCCTCAGATGATCTTCAAACTGTAAGTGGTCCCTATCCTTTACATAGACTGTATAGAAATCCTTTAGACTGTAAACTGAGGTCCTCAGAAGTTTTCAATCTATAGAAAATCCTAAGAAGGTCTTCAATGTAAAGAATCCCTCAAAGGTTCTCTTTCTACAGAAGTCCATCAAATGGTCTTATTTGTCTAAAGATGACTATACATGAAGATCTTCTGCCTATAGAAAATCTTCCGACCGTATCCTGTCTTAACAAGACCTTTCGACCCTCAGAAGGTCTTCTGCGTATAGAAGGCCTGTAGAAGAAATTCATCTGAATAAAGTAGACCCTCAGAAAATGTTCAGCCTATTGAGGACCCTCCAAAGGATTTCAAGTTGTAGAAGGCCCTCAGGAGGTGTTCAATCTGCAGAAGTCCTTCAGAATGTCTTCAGTCTATAGAATCCCTCAGAAGGTCTTCAATCTAAAGGAGACCTTTAGAAGATGCTCTGTCCTTAAGAAGTTGTATTGCCTGTAGAGGTCTTCCTTCTCTCTATAGTAATTTTTTCTCTTACAAACATATAAATGTTTCCGAACAATTTGACTTCACTGTGCCCTGCAAAAATGGGCACATAACAATCCGAAGTCCATCCACACACCAGCAAAAGCCCTTGTTGGTGGACTGATTTTAATGAATTTTTAGTCATAACAATAACAGCAACAGCACATAGCATCTCCATTGCCATCGTCACCATATCGTATCGTATCCTCTCACAGCAGATCATCACCAAGCATCTTTGTTTCGTTTGTTGATATTTTCATTTCTTCCCATTCATTTTCATTGAAACAAGAACAACATTTACACTTAACGTCATCATTAACATCACCTTGGTAATCATCAAGATTGGTTCGGATTGGATCGCATCGTTATCATCAACGACGACAACAACAACAGACAGCCAGCCAACAAGGGTCACGCTAAAGGGTATCCCATAATTTTTGCATCATCGAACCAAAGGCAGAGGAGAAGAGGAACAAAAAAATGCAAAGGAAGTAAAGCAAGTGCTGCGTGTTTGCTGGGAGCCTAGGGATCGGCCGAGTGAGGGGGAGGGGCCATTGAGTTGGAAAAAATGAATGAAGTTTATTTTACACTTTGCTTGCAGCTCCAATTAATGACAACAACAACGGACACAACGTCGATGATGGTTCCGTAGTAGTTTCTGCATTGCGTAGCTTTGTTGTACAATCCCTTTTTTGTGTGTTCCTGGTTGTCGAACGATCGCTTAACGCACAAAAAGTCCATGGCAAGACGTTGGGAGCGGATGATGATGGATTCATTCTCAACAAATATGTGCACAAATTATTGTAATTTTGTTTGCATTTTTGTTTCGCTTTTTTGCTGGTGGTGTTGTTATTGTTGTAGTAGTTTTTTTATTTGTGGCATTTATGTTTGAGTGGCCTGTATTTGTAAAAGCGTCGCCGCCGTCCTCGTAATCATGTCTGTAATGTGTATTTAACAAATAACTGCCAATTGACGTTTTCAGTAATCATTTCCGTTCCGTTTTGTTTGGAGTTATTTCAACAGTCTCTGCAAGCTCCGCTCTGAGACACTGCAATGTTAATGAATTTCATTTCAGGCTGAATGCATTGGAACAATCGCTGTTTGTCCTTTTCTGTAATGTTTGTAATAGTGGTGAGATTGTCATTTAGGTTGAATTGCTTGCAAGAAAAAATATTAAATGCAAAGCTTTGTATTTTCTTTGTTTTTGTTTGCATTGTTGTAAGTAGTATTGCAGCTGGGAAATCGGAACCCTATGCTATAATTATATTTGCTGTGGTTAGGAATTTCTGTGTAAATAGGAACCTACACTGAGTGTTAAATTTTAATTGGCGTTTTATGTACATTTCTGGAGTGTCACTGAAACAGTAAATATGTGCGCTTAGATATTTCTGTCGAATCGGTTCTCCTAGATATTCCCACACATAGAATCTTTCAAATGCATTCGGAAGGAACAAACCTTTATAACCAAATCTTGCGGAAAGAATTGCACATTTGCAAACTTGTCTAACTTTTAGTAAAAATAGAGGGGCATATGGAAGACCCTCAATTTTTATTATGTATATTTTACCTTGGCAGCCTTTTCAATGAAACTTAATTTTATTCTTGCATAATTTTCCTTTAAATAATAAATATTTTATTACATATTTAAATTTTTTATTCTGATGACAAAACTTTTTCTAATTTCAGGTAAGTATTTCAACGAAATCCTTTACTTTAGTTGGTAAGTTTACAAATCCTTGGAAAATGTTTTGCTGTTGTATCTGCTGATACAAAGAACAAACCATAAAATCTGGGAAATTTATTTAATAAACATTTCATATATTAATAAAGTATATATCGATATTTTCCGTCCTGAGAATCCAATTCCGTAGATAGATTTCTGAGATAGGGTCAACTTAAATAATTTTATGATTAAATGTCCTCAGCTATTGTTTAAAAAACGATGGTGTGAAAAATAAAAAAATTTGAAATGTTGTGACGTATTTTATATCAGGCACTAAATTTTTATGCAATTCCAAGGACTTTTACGTTACCAAAATTTTCTCAGAATTGACTTTAGCTTTAATAATGTATTTTAAGTTTGATCTAAATCGCTAAAGATGTAAATATAGCTCTCATATATAATTTTGAGCGATTTAGTGGAATCCTAAAAATAATTGCTTTGATTTCAGGCGAATGCTCCTAAATTGTCTACAATTATAAAAGTTTGATGCTAATAAAATCGGTTCACATTAAAATAACAGAAATTCTGGTACATTCCTGTATATATTTATTTGATATAACATTTCAATCTAAACTAACGTTAAAAATCCTTTGATCTGAATCAACTTTAGCCTTAAATATGTATTTTAAGTTGGCTTGTAATCGCTAAAGATGTAAATATAGCTCTCATATATAATTTTCCAATTTGAATGACCCTGTTCGGCAATATTGTCTTACACCTGATCTTTCCACCAGATTCGAGGCCTTCCCCTTCTGCGTGAACCATATGCTGGTTCGCTATTATATGCCTTTTGAGCTGGGAATCTTTATGCATTCCCACAACATGACCTAGCCAGCGTAGTCACTGCAGCTCGATACGTCTGAAAATGCCGATGTCCGAGAATAGATGGTATAACTCATGGTTCATTCGACGGCGATATTCACCGTCGATCCTTCGGAGAACTTTTCTCTCAAACACTCCAAGAGCTGCCTCTTGCGCAAGTACCCATGCTTCAGATCCATACAACAGCACGGTGTTTGCTTAGACCATAGTAGCATCTTTTGGCCAACACTATCCTTCTCCGAATTTCAATTTCATTTGTTTTTATTTATGGCGGTACCATAAAATCGGTTATATACCATAAAATCGTTAACTACTTTGAATCTGTAGTTCTCAAATTCCACAGTTGGTTCGATTCTACTGGACGTCTTGCGCGTTGATACCATCAGCTTGGTCTACTCGCCATTTACTGTCACACTCCTTCTCAATTTGTTCAAAGGTGGCTGTTACCGCTCTTAATGTTCGACTCAATATGTAGATGTCGTCGACGTAGGTGAGTAACATATGCTGTTTGGTGTGCAGAGTGTCATTTCTGTTCACCTTTGCCTCTTGTATGACCAGTAGGATGTTAAAGAGATCACACGACAAACTGTTACCTTATCTGAATCATCGTTCGGTATTAATGGGTTCCGAAAGATCCTTTCCGACTGTAACATCTGACCTTTTGTCAGTTAAAGTTATCCTGCATAATTTTGCAGGAATGCCTTTAAACATCTCTGAACGGATAGGGCTGTCGAATATAGCTATATAATCGACAAATTAGTGGAATATGTCTATGTGTTTTTCGTGGGTCTTTACCATCGCAGAGTGAAAATCTGATAAATAGTGTATTGGCCCTAGTCTGAAGCCGTATTGGCATGGTCCAATAATGTCATTGACCATTGGCTTCGGTCAATCACACTTTGTATGCGATGGGAAGGAGAATTATTCCTCTATAGTTGGCAAATATTGTTTTGTCCTATTTTTTGAGCACGAGGCCCAGGATGCTAAGGTTCCAAGCATTGTACTAATCAGTTGGTTTATATTTCTGACCAGCATCTGACACAGATCTTGAATAGTTCAGCAGACCTTATCATGGATATGTGGTATACAATCTATCTTATTTGCTCAGGGTTACCTTCTTCACCGCCACCATTTGATACCAGAAGCTGTGGAAAGTGCCCCTTCCAGATCCTCAACACGCTGTCTGTATCTCTTACCAGGTTTCCATCTTCATCTCTACAGGAGGACTTGCCTGCTTTCGTTTTGGTGTTTTACTCGCTGGTAAAATGTTTGTTTTTTCTTCTGAAAATACGTTTCTCATCTCTTCTTTTCTCCGGATAAGTATCCTTCGCATTACGAGTTGTTACTTTCTGCAGGGTTGCCTTATACGCTGCGTTTTTCACATCGGTTGCATTACGACACTCCGGATCATATCACGGTTTTCTTGATGTTGGTTTTGTTGTTGCTTTTGCTGCAGTTTGTAGGAAGTGGGCAATTCTTTGGCATTGTGCTTCTTCTGTCAAGCAGTTGGGCAAGTTGAGCAGAGTAGGCTTCTGCTATCTGTTGTGTTTGCAGCTTTCCCCATCCGATTTAGGATTAAAATCTTTTAGCAGAATTTTAATGTCATGGTCAGGGCAGCGGTCATATGCAGTTTCTAGGCGCTCGTAAAAAATGTCGTTGGTCTGTTCATCTTTGTCTTCCTTCGGAGCATGGGCGCAAATAAAACTGATGTAGAAGAACTTTGCTTTTATACGGTTTTTAGCAATTCGCTCATCTACTGGTGTGAATCTGGAGACGAGGTCTCTTATTCTCTTATTGACCATAAATCCGCAGCCAAATTCACGTCTCGTTTCATGGCAGCTATAATACAGGCGTAATCAGTCCCTTTCCATCGCATTTCCTGTAAGGCAATAATATCGGCTTTGTACTTCTTGAGTACAACTGCCGTGGCGAAAACTGCGCCTGTTCTGTACAAAGTGCGCAGATCGTGGTCCTTTATACCTTTGGCGAGGTCGTCCACATTGGGGAGGTTTGGTTTTCTTTGCTTTTTCATAGTAGGTTCGGTTTTCCGAGTGTGGGCAACTATCCCGACGCCACAACGCCTTTTTTTTAGTTCTTATGGGTGGACTCGTGGCACATATCAGCTCATTTTTTCAATGGATGAAAAAAATAATTACCCCACTTGACACCGCGAGAGGTCAGTGTCCACAATTGAGATAAAAGAGGGACCAAGATAAGCCTAGACATCGCCATGTTAAAGCCAATCAGAGCCGTTGCTAGGTATCTTCCTATATGTAAAAAATGTATGTTATATATGTATATATAAACTGCTGTCCTTTTTCAGGATACAAATTGTTGTCCTATTTCTCGGTAAAAACGATTATTTTGAAGAAAAATAAAATACAAAAAAATCCTAATTTTTTTAGCAGAAATAAAGTAAATAACGTTAAGCTTTTAAAATATTCTTTAATTAATCTTCCTTCCATTATCCTTTTTATGGAAAATATTTCCTTAAACTAACAAAAAATTCAAGTTTTGTATCCTGCATTTACTCATAATCCTATTATGTGATTGAAGCATTTAGTAAAAACTACACGAACATTTATAATTTCATTCAATTGCTATAAGACAAATGTCCTGTGTCAGGATACAAATGAGTGTCAGGAAAAATGATTATTATTTTCTTCAAAAAATAATGACAAAAATTTGTCACAAGAAAATTTACATATTTTCTGATATATCAGATCAAAAAATTTAAACGGAAACCGAGGTGTTGCCCTGCCGCGCCGTGGTTTGATGTAAAATTATGATATCCTGTCAAAATAATAAATGTGATACCATAATTTCTCTATGACAACAACTACAAATAAAATTCTATGTAAAATGTAACAATTTTGTAACAAAATTTTTTGTGCGGAAAAAAGATAATTGTTTGGGTTATGTGCAGGAAGTTTCAAAGGATGATGTCCTTTGAGGCGTTTCTATGTTTTTTATTTGTATGTTTCTTTTCCTTTTTAATAAGATCACTTTATTATGATTAGCTTTGGATGGGATGTATGTGACCCAGTTCGGAATAGAAAAACAAGTTTTGCTCGTCCTTTGTGACAATAAATTTTCTTTTCGTTTTGCTTGCTTCATGGTTGCGGCATAAAATTAGATAAGGTCACAAGATATTATTGCAACGAATAAAAAATCACATAAAGAAAACGAAAGATATCATTAGAAGACATATTCCATGTTGGGAAGAAGTGATAAAAAAGGGTTGATCAACAGCATCCTTATATGAAAGGATATACCACTAATTTTCCATTTGATGGAAAAACGTTTTCTTTTCATGAATCATGGAAAAATGGGAGGAGTAGAAAGGGGGTTGTTATGGTCCATTTTTTGTCTTGTTTTTGTAAAGCATCTTTAAGGATCAGTGATCTTAGGCTTTTTCGGTTTTTTTCTTCCTTTGAAAAGCTTCCATCATTTGTCTTTGTCCAAAGGCTAATGAGCGAATATTTAACTCTTGGTTGAGTGGTCGCCAGTTATTCTTCCCAAAACGGACAGAGGGTTATCCCTGGCCAGGACTTTTTCTTCGTTATGCTAATTTGCATCATAAATCGCCTTAGTAAACAGGCTATTTGTCCTTCCTTACATCCTTTACATAAATCCCAATCAAGTGGAAAACAATAGGCAACCCATCTGATGATATTATTGTGGACATATGCGGACATTTTTATGTTTCTTTGATGGGATTTCCCGGCCAATTGTTTATCCACATAACTATTTAGGATGCTGCGTAATTTAAGTAAATACTTGACCCAATTTCTGGTTTTTTCTATTATCTTAGCGGCGAAGACCAAGAAAACATAGATAAGCTTTTCTCTGAAAAGGGGTTAATTGTTGTTTATTTAGCATTTGGTCCAGTTTCGTGACATCTCCGAAATTTATGGCATCCAAAAAGAATTCTAATTGCTTGCTTGCTTACAACAACGTCTCCCAATTCCATTTTTGGAACACGGAAGGAAAGGTTTAAATTGTGAAAATTGCAATTAAAACTAATTTATGATCCAAACAAATGTTACACTTTAAAGTGGATTTAAAATTTTTGAGGAAGTCATCCTCAACACGGCAGAGTGGTTGGCGGAGGAGCACGCGCCACAAAACCGGAAGCATTATTGCTGCTGCATTTCATCTTTCGGCATTGATTTAATGAATCTTCAGTGCTATTTTTAGGCTCCCTCTTCTATGAACTGTTTCCTTACAAACAACCCCCATCCATCCCCCACCAAAATGAATAATTGTTTAGAAGGTGGATCCATGAAGGCGTTTATGCAGCTCTGGGGCATTTCATTCTCCAATATCTCTACGAACGAACGAATGAATGTTGCGCATGTGTGGAATCATTTGTCAACACAGTTGTTGTGTTGTGTTCGGTTGTGTGTGTCTGGCTTCTTCTTCTTAATAAAAATAATGATTGTGTGGGCTGGGGCTAAATACATTGTTTGTTGCTGCTGTTATTATTGTAAACTCAAAAAAAGTTCTTTTATTTTGCTTTTAAAAATTCCTCAAGGGGGAATGGGTGGCAATGTTTTGAAATAAATTCTATGTTTGCTTGCTTTGAGTTCTTATTTCCTCCCGTTCTCTTCCACTTCTTCTTCCCCCAATTTTTTGAGTAGATAAAGTTATATTTAATTTGATATAACATTATTTGTAGAAAGAAGCAAGAGCAGCATTTATGTCTGGTTCTATGACTGGATTGGGGGAATTCTAATTGTGGGGGTAAATTAAATTAACATATATAGCAAAGCTGTTGTTGGATGTCTGTGCCATCTGCTTAATATTCATTTTTGTGAAGAAAATAATAAAATGCTGTACGCATGTGCATTGAGTTTGTTGGTTGATGTTGTTGTTGTGGCAGCATTTTTATGTATTCACCCAAAATCAGAAATAAAAAGTTTAATGAACTTTATTTGGAATTTCCGAGAAAAAAGTCCACTTGAAAGGACTTTGTCTTTGGGAATATTTTTAGGGAGGTAATTTTCTAACTACGTAATACAATGATACCCATATTACTTGATTCAAATATTGCGGGATCGAAATCAAAATTTACAATTTGAATTTTAAAAGGATTTAACACTGAAAATAAAAAAAAAAAAATTTTTTTCGAAGATCAAAAAAAAAACTTCAACAAATATTTTCGAGGACCAAAATAGGTGTGGATTTTTAAAAAACAAGCGTGGATTTTTTAATAAATATTTTTTATGGACTAAAATAAGTGAGGATGTTTTTAATATGTTTAGGTACGAAAATAAGCGTGAATATTCTATCTATCTTGGACTAATATAAAATAAGCACGAATGATGTGAAAAAAAATCAAAAGATGATACAAAAATATTTTATCAAGGACCAAAATAAGCTTGGATTTTTTAAAAAAATTATTTTTCAAGTACCATATTAACAGAAAAAATAGAATGGATCGAATTTCCATCTGCGAAGCCTTGGCCATACGGAATGAGATAAACCCATTTCTTAAACTGATGGTGACTGGAGAGATAAATGGATCACATACGCTAACCCTGTGCGAAAACGATTGTGGTGAAGCACCTCAAACGGTGACCAAACCTGGACTAACGGCCAGGAAGTTTCTGCTATGCTTTTGGTGGAACTGGAAGGGGATTATTTATTATGAGTTGCTTCCATTTGGCCAAATGCTAAATTCTGATCTCTACTGTCAAAAACTGGACCGTTTGAAGATAGCAATTGACCAAAATGGTCAGAATTGGCCAACAGTAGAGGTGTCGTGTTCCACTAGGACAACGCTAGGCCACACACATCTACAGTGACTCGCCAGTCCGCTCCTTCTCGTACATCCTCCAGAAAGCTTCAACATTTTGAACATTTGTTAATCCAATATCAAGCTAATGGAATGTACGAATTAATCTAATATTTGCACATGGCAATAATATTCAAAACCTAGATCAAATCCGAAGATGGTAGACATCGGTCCACTTCTCAACAAACTGTCAACATTTAAAATACTTGAAAATTGAGGCGAGTTGAAGCAAAGTTATCAAACCTACATAAAATCCAAATATGGGGTCTATATAGCACCTTATTCTGGCTCCATCCCATAGCTTGTCAATTATTTAACAAAACATATACCTCATCTAAAGCCACATTTTCCATATCTAATGTTAAATTGTAATTCCTGTGTGGCCTAAATATGGAAGACCTTAATGTAGTATAATATTGGTACAAAGATCCACCTCGACACTAACAGTAATTACTTTGACCCTCCAAATTTTGATTGAATTTTCTGACAAATATCGATGTCTTTATTTCTGAAATTTTTTGATAAATAAATATTCCGTAACTTCCACGCTCCAGAGACGCAATTAAGACCTGAAAATGTCGATTTTTTTACGCGGCAGAAAGGATCTGATTAAGGATGACTCTTTATGATAAAAAAAAAATATTTAGCAGATCAAATGAGCCCTGACCATTGTATAAAAATGTCAACATTTTCATTCGATGGCGTATATATTTATTCCAGAATGAAATGGGCCGGAGAAGATGACAGTATACTTCGAAATTTAACTAGGAACTAGAAATGCTTAATTATAGCTACACTAATATACCTCAATCGGACCAAAGGACAACAAATACGGACATGGACAAGCAGTTTTATTATAATTTACCACCTTAGTGCTTCTACGCTTCGACTTAGTTATTTAATGGGGACTCCGACAACAATTCTTGGTTAACTGAGATTTTTATATGTATTTTACTTTTAAGGCTATCGATGATCGTGGTAGGAGGTTACAGTGCAATACTTGATAAGTTAGGGTATTTTTTCAAAAAGATTTCCAAAACAATGTTTTTAATTTTTTCATTTCAATACTTTGACCAAAAAAATATTATAGGCTTAATTGTGCTTAATATTTCATTTCAGTATGACCGATTACTACAACGATTCAAAATTCTGAATGAAATTGAATATAACTTCCCAATTGAATATTAATACCAGAATTGTAAATACAAACAACTTCAATAATGAAACACATGTATATTATTACGGAACTTCCGAACGCTACAATCCCTCTGTTATTTTTCAATATACCAAACTGTACATGTGTATTTAATGTTGGAGAAGGAGGGGGCTTTTAGAAGGACGACACCTTGATCGACAATAAAAAAAATAAAACAAAGTAATTAAATTCAAGATAACAAGAAAAATAAACAACAGCTTTGTTGTTGATTACAATCATATCATTATTCAAATGTAGGATACAATGAAAATAATTCCAAATACCATTTGTCATAATTCCTCCAATCCCCCTTCCTTCCTTCCTGCGTACTACACCCTTCCATCAATACCATTTCGATTAACAATAATTCAAAAGGTGTTTATGTTTAGCTCGAAGTCGTCGTCGTCATTCCTTTCTTTCTATTTTTCGTTGTAAATGACACATCACCGTGTACAAAGAATTGTGAGGGCGTAAAACCCGTTACAGCGACTCTAAAAATAGGTGAAAATATCTGTTCTACGCCATTCAAACCGAAAAGAAATTCCAAACAATAACAAAAAGTGGCACATATGGTGGTGCTGCTCCACAAAATGTAAAGAAAGGGGTTGTTTTTGATACCCTACGTGTTTGGCAGAGCCGCCAACGCATATGCGCAAACCCACCTTGAACTAAATAAGTTTTGGGTGCCGGTGTGTGGCGATGATGATGGCGGTGGTGGTGTGTGCGCCTGCTCTCGTCCATTTAAATGTGAAACCGATTCGAATTGTGTTGGAGTTTTTGTTTAGCAGAGAAATAACACGCAAATCAACACACGGGGCTCTAAGGTTGTTGCACTTTAAATCGATTGCTTTACAAATGGGTTTAGCCACCCTTACGTTCCCGCTGCTGCCGCTGCTACTGCTTATAAATATTTATATTGCAACGAAATATGTTTGGCTCGTGCTATTGTGGGATCTATCAAAAACCAAACCACAATGTGATGTATCATAAACACACACAGGCGTACACACATTATAACAAGGTGCTGTTGTTGTTGTTTGTTTCGGAACTAGTAGTTGCAGTGGAATTAATCGTGTGTAGGGGGATGAATAATGCCGCCTGATCCGCTGTCTAGTAATAATTTTCGACATTTGTGAAATGTGAAAAGTGGCGCATGCGCAAAAGTCATTCATTCATCCATCCAGTCATTCACTAATTTTAAGTCTGTTGTTATGAATTTGACATGGCCTCTTTTTCGATATTGCCCATAGAAACTAGAGTCCTTCTGCATAGGCTCAATTACAACATTCAGGACATATGGAAAAACCGTTAGAATTAATTTCCAAAATGTAACCCCGAATGACTCACTCCCAAACGAAAACAATAATGTGTTGAGGGTGAATGCGTCGAAGTTTAGAAACAGAAATTTTTGTTTTTATTTTCAACAACAACTGACTGCGCCAACTCCAATATCTTGAATATGATTTTTAATGGCCTCCAGTCGTGTCGTCTACATTGCATTGAAGAAATACGTTACAAAATATTTATTGATGCAAAAAAATAATAAAAATTGGGGACAAGGTTAAAGCGATGCTGGGGTACTAAATATAAACGCCATGGCGAAGAACACAAGTTAACAAAAAATTGTACCAACTTTAGAATTTTTACGATTAAATATTTTATAAAAAAAAAATGTTTTTTTAAGGACTACCGTGGGCATAGAGGCTTTGATTTTTTAACAAATATTTTTTTTCAATGGGTACAAAAAGGCTTGTTTTTTTTAAGAAATGTTTTTCAAGATCGTGGATTTTTAAAAAAATATTTTTCAAGGGTGTGGATTTTATAAACAAATATTTTTTGAACATTACCATAGGATTGAAAGTAAAAAAATAAAAGGCTTAAAAAAATATTCTATAAAAAATCTATATTCTTAAAAAAATATATTTCATATAGTTTTTATAAATTTTAAAAAATATATATTTCAAGGGTATGGATTTTTAAACAAATATTTTTTGAACACTACCATAGGATTGAAAGTAAAAAAAATAAAAGGCTTAAAAAATATTCTTTAAAAAATCTACTCCTTTTGGGGTCCTTGGAAAAATATTTTTTTAAAAATCCGCATTAGGCTCTCTGAAAAAATCTTTAAATATTCGTAGTTTTAATCAAATCGCCGACTAGTGTATTTTCCCTATCATAAAACAAATCTCTTATTCTCCGTGTTATTCCCCTAAAAATAGGGACAATCTGCTGATATGACATGGCGTCATTGAACCCCCCGTCATTCAGTGTCAAACACATACGTACACAGTCAGTCATTCAGCAGCATAATAAGAGAAAAATATTCTAGAATTCAGACCCCCTCAAAAAATATTCATAAAGTATCAAAAATCAACTCCTTCATTTTTTTAGTTGTTGTTGGATCTGTCTACAGATTTTTTTTGGCGACCGACTGCCTAATTTGTGCCTCCTCAGTCGTTGTTTGCTCCTCTCTTTTATGAAATCGAAGAAATGCTCAAAACACCAAATCGTTCACAAAAATTCTTCAAGAGTGGATTTTTTGTTTGGTCTTAGATTGTATTGAGGGAATATTTAAACACAATTTTGTTGTATTCGTATCTAAGCGACATCCGTTTCTTCTTAAAATTCCATAAGAACGTGTCGCTTTTCATTCATCATAATTCTGTCTCTGCTGCTGCTGCACAAGAATAAAATATAACAGCAAAAGACCGAGACTGACTGACTTAAACATTCATCTAAACTGAGAAATAAATTTAGTCAAAAATTGTGGGGGAACTCGAAAATGAATCAATGTTTGTTGTTTTTGTTCAACTGACGTCATGACGTCACTGACGCGTCAGTCGGAGTGTGCGGGTCCGCTGTATGCAAAAGAGTTTAATGTTGTGTTGCTGCTGTTGTTGGTTTTGTGGTTTTTAATCGTTAAAGGAAATCATAATCATGTTTTTTAAAAGCAATTTTAAGCAGCTCATAAATTAGTAAGCCGTAGAAGAACTCTTTGGCATTATTTATTTTAAAATAAATCCACTTGCAAGGATGATCTAAAGTAGCTCTTAGTATTGAAATCCATTCGAATGCAAGGAAGTGACGATGTAATGCGCGATTAAGGAATCATAGGGTTCAACCCTTTAAAATTCATTGTGAAGATTCTACGCCTTACAAAATATATAATTGCATCTTTTTAACTCTCCAAAAAGTTATGGATTTCGCCATATTGTAGTTTCCGAAAGTATAAGTCAAAAAATATCACTATTAAATTGGCATGCCTACAAATCCACATATCCACGCCACTGAAAATTTTGATTAAAAAAATCTAAAATATTATTTAAAACGCCTATGATTGGACCTTGAAAAATACTATTTAATAATTCCAAGCTTCTAATTTGGCCTCCATATAATTATTTTTTTAACCCCAGGCTTCATATTTGGCCTTGAATTTTTTTCTTTAAGTCCACGTTTTTAATGTGTCCTTAATTTTTTTTAATCCATGCCTATAATTACTTTAACCTAAAAAATGTTATTTAAGAATTGTTGGTCCTTAAAAATTTTGATAAAAATATCCAATCCAATTGTACCTTGAGAAATATTTATTAAAAAAATCCACGCCTATTATTGGGTCTTGAAAACTTTTAAATAAAAACTCCACCCTTATAGTTGAGTCGGACTTGGAAAAATATTATTTGAGAAATCCGCACTTATAGCTCAGTAGAACCTTGTTGAGAATTGAAAATATTTTTTATTTTTTTTTTCATACCCAGCAACATTCCAAAATTCTCTTTAAGATTTCAAGGAGATGATAGTACCCCTTTCAATAATCCAAATGATATTCAATCTTTCAAGTGTTACAAATACAACAACAGATGTTTTCCGTTAAAGAAACGACAGATTGAATGAACGACAAGACGGCATTGTATAACGGTTCAATATAATCTTATAAATCATATATTGATGTTTGTCATTTTTTACGAAAAAAATAAGAAACTAAATCTAAGAAATTGAAGCTGTTAGCATAAAAATATATTGGGTGCATTCCTTAACCCTTTAGTAGCTCAATATTGCCGACAATCAACATTACTAAAATTGTATTTTTATTGAAAATCTTTTTGAGGAACAAATATGTATATAAAAAACCACATTGATATTTGCCATAAATGAAAAATATTTTCCGTTTGCGATTCGGATATAAATCAAACTAAATAACTCATTACACTTCCCCGTCTTTTAGCTTCAAAACTAGTTTTCAAAATGTACCCGAACACACTCAATGTTAACCATCAACTCCACAAAACACTTGTTCCCTTTTCTCATGACTAAATGCACCCTTTTCTATTTTGTTATTCCAAGAACTTCACTTGTCTTCTGCATTTGATTTTCATTTAATTGATTTCAATGATTTTATTAGTTGCTGTCAAACTAATGAAGTTTAACTCTAACGAAAGACTTCATAATATTTCAATGGGTGGAGAATAGTAAATATACAACATTTAACAATTGTATAGCATTATAAAATGTTATTTGATATTTATGAGAAATTTTAGAGAGATAAATTAAATTAAAAAATGTAATTGTTTTCCAGTACAATTGTTTGATGTAAACTGACATGTCTAATACATAAAATTATTTCTTAAGGCCTACATACTATTCCCGATCAATTACATATATTTAATATAATTCCCTACATCCACGATTTTTTCTTCGAAATACAAGTCTGTACTTCAGATTCTTTTTAATAACACAGACGCTCTTCCCTGCACCAAATTACAGTTTGTATTCGCATTACAACATTTATCGATCAAGAAACCCTGAATAACTGGCTTGCAAACAAATAGATGGCGTCAGTGTGATTTTGATAGGTAGTAATCTTCAAATGTACATAGATTACAATGAAATACATTTGTGTGTATGTTATTAGCAGCAGAGGGCCTACATTTACTTTATCATAGAATACTGGAAACTGAATTTTTATGACATAAACACTTATAGGATCCGATGGGGATCGATGTTCCAAAGGTTTGTGGCTGAATTGCCAAATAGAAAAAAAAATATTAAGAGGATTACAATTTTTGTATGGAAACCCAATTATTTGCTAAAGTCCACTTCAGGTAGACAAGGAGAAGCGTTATTTATTTACATCTGCAGAGCTTTATCATCATCTATCATTATGGGACAAGGTTTACAAATGACACGAGGTAAAAGTCAAAATTTCATATTTCTGTGAATATAATTTATATTTAAAAAATATTATATAACACTGACATGTGTCAAAATATTAATATGAAACGACGCGTCGCGACGGTCAATTAAACAGATGAAAATGGTGATTATAATGAAGGTGAAAATTATTAGTTTTTTTTTAGTTTAAAAAAAATTAGTTCCAGAAACTAGTGCCAAACAGCGCCAGAGAATAAAAATAGCAGAGAATTGCACAAATCGAAGCCTTAATATGATCTCTGTCCAGAATTTTGTGAACGTTCATAAACGTAAAAATAGTCGTTGACAATTTCATGTTAAATTTTAACAAAAATATTAAAATTGAATTTTACTAATATCATGATATAGTCTTACATTTGGTATTTTGGATTCGCATTGTGTATCACATATTCTCTCGTCTGATAATGGATTTATAGGTATTGCATATTTTGACCATTTGTGGGGAAGGTACCAGAAAGAGTGGACCAATGGGCCCAGTTTTCTGACTTGATCTAGGCTTAGTAGAGTTTATAGATTTGGTTCAAATCGGATAATCCGTTCGCATGATATTCAAAAATTTTTTTTTTTTTAATTTTGACCCTTAGTGAGGGATGTACCAGAAGGAGAAGACCGATGGGTTCCACCTTCTGACTTGATCTAAGATTGATAAAGATAATAGGTTGTGCAAAGTTTGGTTCAAATCGGATAGTCCGTTCGCATGATATTATAAAATTAAAAGTTTGGATTAGATTCGAGAGTTAGTGTGCACACCAGCTGACCAGACCGACTGACGGACATTTGTAAATCGACTCAAATTATCTGAAACGGATGGGCCTGTATATTCTACAGTTTCTGAAACAGAGAAGATGGACATGTATATTCACTGAATATATTTCGAGTATAAATTTTTAGGTCTGCCAAGTTTATTATAAACTTATTTTACACCAAAGTGCTGACCATTTGTGGGTGAGGTACCAAAAGGAGTGGTCTGATATACTCAATCTTATGCCTGGAAGAAATATCACGATTGGTTTGGATAAATCGGTAACTGATTGTGTTAAATCGCACGAAGAACATTTCGTACTTCTAAAACGATTGCTTTAGTATCCCTGCTTAATTATTTCCTCGACTGTTAACTAATTACGTCTATAGTATATCTGTTACATATATATTAAATCCTAATATTCTACAAAAATGTGCCTCAAAAGATTTTTGATTGGACCTTCAAGAAAAGCATTCCATATTTGGAGATTGAAAAATATCTTCGCTGATCCAGGTTTTTACCTATCCTCCCTTCCTGGCATAAAATTACAATGACATAACCCACAAATAAATGTCCTGACCTATTTTTGGTATTTTTAATATTAAAGTTCAGTCCCATCGAACTTACGGATGGTTTTACTTGCTACTTTGGGCTTTGATCAAAAACGAGAACCATGTTAATGTTGTACTTCTTATTTCTTATTATATTGGGCATGGCAACTCGTATGGGGAGTTCCATTATATGAATTGTCTTATAACATACACTCAATTTTCTTGGATAGTGAAATCGGCTCTAACACGAAACTCCGAAATAAATTTTCCCTGTCCCATAGAACATCTTGACTATGTAACTACAACGTATTTCCTTCTTTAACAACTACTTCCGATACAAAATTCTAAAATAACAATTTTCTTAAAATTCAAATGCCGAATGTCTCATAAATTTAAAGAAATTCAAGTAGAAATCAGGAGGCAATATATGTTATCACATCGCATCTCATAACATTCTGAAAGAGTTATAAAAATGCTGGTGAAATGAGTCGGTACAAATGGTTTGCCATCCACAGAAGACAATACAATTCTCAAAAGGTGAGAAGACATTAATTATTTTGCATATTCTACGATCTTTGGCTGGCTGGCTGGCTGCAACACTTCAATGCCGCACCCATGAAAGCAAAAAAAAAAATACATTTGAATACGCAAACGCGAGAATTCTCGATAAGCACGGGAGGAAAACTGTAATGCCATTAAGAACACTTTGAACGGTTGGTTTTTTGTTTCGTTTATCCATTATTTTGCAGCATCTTCTTCAGTAACGATCTTCACACTTACCCTGCTGTGAGTGATGGCTGCCTGGAATGGCTTTCTTTTACATCACGAAAATCTTGGTAACCTTTGAAGTGATTGCTGCAGCAAAAAATAAAACTACAAACATTTTCCTTAATTTCATGTTGCTCGTAATTCTTCTTCGGAACATTTTGTGGATGTTGTTATTGCTGGGTGCGCGCAGTCGTAGACGGCGACAAAAAACAACAACCAAGACTGCTGTAAGAAAAAACTTGTAAAAAATGTGCGTGTGAAGATTTGGGATGCTGCTGATGAGGGGTTTATTTAAATTTCTGCATGCATTGGTTTTTTTCCTGTTTTCTTATGGGAGACTGAATGAAATAATGATGACATTGATGTAATGCATTCCCAAAAAAAAATCTTAGGTGTCAAAAAAGGGATGGGCCTAGTTTTTTGCCTTAGAATAAAAATACGTAAGAAAATATAAAAACCATTATTAACGTAATTTTTATTCCTCGCAGACAAAGAATTGGTTATGGAACATGTATTTTGTAGCTGTTGGAATAAAGCATGCAGTACGAGGTCCAAAAACAAATTATTGGAAAATCTTAAATAATGAAGAAGTTATGTATGACCTTCTAATTCCATTGTGAAAATATATACTGTCTTCAATGTTTTCTGTAGGAAACCCGGACTCATGTTTTAAAAATATCTTTAATAATAATATCTAGAAGGCTTGTAGAAGATAGTATTTATATAAAAGTCTCGTGTCAAATGCCATCTAGCTTTAGAAGCCCCTTCGAAGGTTTTCTTGTTATGGAAGTTATTCTATATATAGAAGACTTGTTGGGAGTTATATAGCTGCAGAAAGTCTGTGGAAGATCATCCTGCTATAGAAGACCTACAAATGATATTTTCACTATACAAGTCCTATCGAAGTTGTGCTAGCTATATAAGACTTGTATAATGTTTTCTAGGTATAGAGGGTCGATAAATCAATGAAATGTTATTTAAGCTAAAGGTATATATAGAAGGCGTGTCCAACGTCATCTAGCTTTATAGACCTGTGAAATATCTTCCTGATATATATGTACTATAAAAAACTTCTCATTACAGCAGACCAATCAAATGTTTTCTAGCTATAAAAGGCCTATCAAAGGTATTATAGCTATAGGAGGCATATACGTGGTATTCTAGCCAAAGATGGGCGTGGATGGAAAAAGCCTGTAGAAGGTATTTTGGCTATAGAGATCCTGCCGAAAGACTTCTGGGCCTGCAACGCCCGTTTAAAGGGCGTTTATATCTATATATAGAACACTACTGGACGGCCTCCTATCTTAAAATACCTTCGGCGGAAGAAAATGTTCCAAAAGTATTGTTATAAATGTGTAAATGTGTGTTTAATCCATGTGGACATTATCATATATTTAAGAAACCTAGTACGTAACTTATCGAGTACGTAACTTATCGGCGTATTTCTTTTGTACCTCAACATTTTGGAATTTGTGAAATCCAATATTAAATGAAGTGAGTGTGCGATTGGATCATTGGAACTATTGCGAGAAAGGAACGATCGGAACTAGTTCCAGCTCTGTAATGAATATAGTTCCTTTTTCTGATCTCGTTCCTTTTTGATCTCGTTCTTTTGTCTTTTTTTCTCGTTCTTTTTTTCTGATCTCGTTCCTTTATTCCCTATTCTTCATGCGTTCGTATTTCAAATTGTGTAAATTTGTGCTTATCGTCCTGCAGTTGAATTCTGTAGTTTCATTTCATTTTTTTCAATTTTTGCATTTAATAACAAATCAAAATGGAACTATGAGCGAAAAAAACAAAAAAAAACGATGAAAGAGAGCGATTCAAAGGAGCTATGTAGGAGTCGGAACTTTATGGAGCAAAGGGACTATATGGAGCAAAGGAACTACATTAAGGAACTAGTTCCTTTTTAAAAAAGGAACGAGAAAGATCGATCCGCTAAGTGAACTAGATTGCCCAACTCTAATCATAATATTTTACCAACCCTATATCAAGTCCAAAGATGGGACCCATAAATCCTCTCCTTCTGGTATCTGTCCTACAAAGGATCAACCATTTGCAAACTTGTTAATTGTATATAAAGCAAATCCGTAACCGTAGAATGCATATCGTAAAATTTTTGCCAAAACTGCATTGAATTCGTAAATGGGGAATTTTTGGCACCTCCATATACAACTAGGATATGCCCGATATTTCGTAAGCGGATGAATATTTTATTTTCTTTTCACAGAGAACTGCACACACCAATATTGACCATAATCATCGAAATATAATTGTACCAAATTCAGTACCCTTTAGTACACAATAGTACCAGTTTCCAAAACTTCCTACATACCCCAACCCGACACCAAACTCCAACTTTCTGGATTCCAGCTCATTCGTTTCACCAAAAATTCAAATTGTACCAAATATAGTACACATTAGTACTAATTTTCAAAACTTCCTACATATATCAAACCTACACCCCAACAGTGATCCTACCTCCAAATGTCAAGATTCCAGCTCTAGCGATTCACCCAAATCCAATTTTGGTACCATATAGTACACATTAGTACGAATTTCCAAAACCTCCTACCTACCCCAATGATGCTGACTCCAAATTTCCGGATCCCATTTCTATCGGTTCATCCAAAATTCAAAATGTAAACATTTTCAAAAACTACCTACCTATCGCAATCCTAAACTCCGACGGTAATGATAATTTCAGGATTCCAGTTCCATTCGTTTCTCCAAATTCAATTTGTACCAAATTTAGTACAGTTTAGGGCTTTTCGTATACGCTTTCAAAAGCACCTCCTTATATCGATCCTACTTCTCAACCAAATTTCATGTTTTTAGCTCTATTCATTCACATGCTACGAAATTGTGCCAAATTTAGTACTTTTCAGATACTTATAGTTCGAATTTTCCAAAACCCGTTGCTATATCTATTCTACACTCCTTCAGTGACCCTCATTTCAAATTTAAGAGTTCTAGCTCTACCGCTTAGCCAAATAAATTGTACTACATTGAGGACTTTCGTGCCGTTGTAGTACACATGTCCAAAAAACCAACTTTTTCTGACACCTTTGGGCTAAGAGTAACCCCAAATTTCAAGATTCTGGTTTCAGCCGGTTTTATTTTAAAATTTAATAAACTCTCTTTAATCTGTCTCTTGAAAATGTGTCTTCTACTCAGGGGAGACTTTTCTTCTATCCATATGAGATTTATCCACTATCCATAGAAGTCTTGATTTCTATCCACAAATGTCTTGTCTCCTATTGAAAGATGAACTGTCTTCAATCTATTTATAGAAGACAAGTCATTTTTTCTATCCATTAAAGAAAGTACTTCTTTATTTTATCATTATAGTTGTTATTATTATTCAAAATTATTCTCTAGCTTTACATACTGCCCCCCTCGAAAATCTTTCTCCTCATTCCAAAAAAATGTTCCTTTCAATTTTCCATTTCAGAATAAGTTATTTTCTGAAATGTAATGACTTTTTCCAAAAATGTTTTGTTTTAATGGTGTGAAATAATGGCTTCTTTTATATTCTCTAACTCAAAGAAAAGAAAAATAAAGCAATTTATATGATAAACAAAAAACATTAATGAATAATAATGTTTAACAAAAAATCCCACTGAGCTTGCTCCGTAAGATAAGAAAGTATACGCAGCTAAGAAGAAAAAAAAACGACAGTAAGAATAAGAAAGAAAAAAAGAAAAGCACCCTAAAGCAGATGCTTTACAGGGGGTAGTAATTGAGGCAATGGGTGACATTTTTTTGTTTGCTATCCTTAAGAACACGTTTTTTGCTTCCCTGTCAGTAAAAAATTAAACCACCTTTGTTATTCCAAAAACGGGACATTTTGTAAGCTTTGAGTGTGGTTGCATCAGATTTGTTTGACATTTTTTTGTGTCCTGCATTAATTCTAAAACTGGTTGGCATTGAGATTTCAACTCTTTTTTTTTTTGCTTTTTTGTTCGGATAATGTTCTTACCCTAAGACATTTTTTGTATTTTTTACGTTATTTTAAGTATTATTCACACTTTTTTATCATTTTGGATGACAAAAAATAAGGGATTTGTTTTTTTAACTTCGCTTTTGTTTAAATTCTATGATACTTGAAATATGATTATGTTTTTTGTATTCCATTACAAAAATTATAATTTTTCTTTGGATTTTTTTTTTACAAAAAAACGCCGTTTTGTAAAATGCAAAAGAAAACAAGGATTTGCCTACAGATTTTCTTTGATATTTATTTGAAAAAAAAATGTTACATAAAAAAATGTGTCTGTATCACTGGGCGTAACTTTTTGTTGTTGTTGAGATTATGAATTTTTAATGTAATGGATCCATTTTGTTATTGGGCGTTTATCCTGTTGCGTAGTTATTATTTGGATTTCTCTTTAGCATATTGAAATTTATCCGTGACACACTACTGAGATTGCATTACTGAGGTGTTATTCTAAGAATATACGAAGCTGGAAGAGCACCTTTAAAGTGAATTTGATGAAGAAGAAAATCCTGAAAGCCATTTAAAATAAAGTGTAATTTTTTAGGAGCTAAATTGAAGGTTTTCAGAAAAAAATTGTACAGTTGTACAACATTTATGGAAAGTATTAAAATAATTGCTTCCTTGAATTTTTCTGAATAGTACGGAATCGATAGTCCAAGCCATAAAATTTAATTTTTGAAGATTTTGGCTCACCATTTACAGTTACGTTACAATTTGCTGCAAATATTGTGTTTACCTTCCAAGAGCGTAGAATGGCAAATTACCGACAATGACCCTAGAACCCTGAAAACACCAAAAATTGGGTCGGACTTTTATAAGAAGGCTATGTCAATGCATGGACCAGAAATTTAGTACACACACAGAACCCAGAATGCCACATTGCATCACCTCGCTTGGAAATTTTGAAATTAAGCGGAATTTTTACATAGCCCCCAAAGCAAAGGAAATGCAAAAAAGAAGTACGGTCCAATGATGCCACCAGCCCACAAACCGCACCAAGCTATGACTTTTCTAGATGCATCATTTTTCAATTCAGCTTATTTTGCATATCCATTGAGCCAAAATTTAACTTTGTCGCTAAACACAATTTTTCGATAAAAAAGCGGATTTTCGACCACTGTGTTTGACTGGGAAACCAAAAACACGAAAAATGCGTGAGCTTTTTAAGCCAGTGTTGTCAAAAAAACAATAGCTAAAAATCACCATTTATATTTACATATTAGGACCGTTTTTGTATTAAGGCCAAGTACAATAATGACATTCTGCGTTGCAGACAGATACACATATATCGTCAACACTATTCCTTAAATCCTGAGTTACACTAACTGTATGGAAAGCATAAATATTAGGTTTGGAAAAAAGAAATCCATTATTTGTATATGAACTATAGGACCTTATTTAACAATGCTTCGGTACATGCTTCCATTTGGACCTAATATGCAACGTTTTGTTGCCTCTCTCATAGAAGTCCTACCTATTTGCAAAAAACTCTAGTATTCGGTTTTTACAATCCTCCCTAGATACAATTTTTTTATCATTCTGGCCCTTTCTTGTCAATTGCTATCTTAAAACGGTCCAGTTGTTGACAGTAGAGATCAGAATTTAGCGTTTTGCCATACGGAAGCAACTCATAATAAATAATACCCTTCCAGTCACACCAAATGCATAGCAGAACCTTCCTGGCCGTTAGTCCTGGTTTGGCCACCGTTTAAGGTGCTTCACCAAATACAGAACTTTCATGTGCTTCACCGCTCTTTGGCCACGATCACGATTTCGCACAGGATTATCGTATGTGTCACCATCCGTTTATGAAAAAGGTCCATCTCATTCCGTTTGACCAAGACTTCGCGAATGGAAATTCGATCCATCCTATTACTTTCGGTTAATTGGTGTGGCACCCAAACATCGAGCTTCTTTTCGAATCCAGTTTTGTTTAAATGGTTTAAAAATGGTTTCTCTTCTATCAGTACAGCCATCTGCCAAAAAATAATAGATTTCTTTTTCCATATGACATTTCTAAGTTTTCAAAATTGTTACCATTTCGACTAAATCGAATATTCTGCTCATATATTACTGAAAATTATTTTTCCATAAAATCTCGATCATTTCGATGTGTAAGTTTGGATGAAATCGACTACTCCCTTCATGAGTTTTTTTAATCGACTCCAATCTGTCTGAATCGGTTTTAGTCCAACGTAGTTTGGGGGCTAAAACTGATATTTCTTTGATGCACATTTTCATCGTAGCAAAGTGTAAAAACGTTGCAACTCCACCACCTAAACTTTCAGCACAAGGTTTTTTTTCTTGTGCTGAAATAGGATAGGACCTGAATAGGATAGGACCTTTATATTGAGGTTATGTCAAAATAAGGACACATATTGAAAGTAAGTTAAATTTTATATCCACCATGGACCAGGAATGTAAAATTTCAGCCATTTTGGTTGGAACGCCCCGAAACATGAAAATACCTAGAAAGGCGCGGGAAGTTTGTGCTTTGTCAGAACATGAACCTACATTTTGAAAGCTTCTGCTCAAAAGTTTTGTATCCACCACAACTTCTAAATGAAAAATTGCTGGCACTAAAAATGAGACGAGACATAAAATGCCAAATTTAAGCCATTTCGGTTGCAGTATACGCATGGAACCTAAAATCTGGACATAATTTTCCATTGAACGTCCATTGCTTATGACCATGAAAATACATAAAATGTGCCAGGGCCTTCATAAAGGGTATATATCAAAATATATAATATATAATTATAAGATCTTACGTTGGAATATGAGCCTTGGACCATCAAAATACTATTAATGGGGGCACCTTTATGTTGGGCCTATGTCAAGTAATATATTGAACATCGTAATTTCAACATGACTTTTGGGAAAACAATAAGTGTAAATAATAGAGTCAATTTAAAAATATCCTTCAGTAGGGAGTAACCAATTCGATCCATATTATGTGCCTCACAATATTTATACCAAACATATATCAATCTAGTTCACGGAGCGGATCGAGGAAGATCGATCCGCATTAATGTATAATTCATATTTTGTGTTCTGTTATAGTAGCTATCCCTTACTAATATTCAATATATATGCTCCACTCAGATCCTCTAAGCATAGTGACCACCGTATTAGAATTTCTATTTCATTAATTCATATTTTAGCCACACCTGGAAGTTACAACATCATCTAGAAGATGATATGCATTTCTATTTAACAAAACAGGCAGATGATGCTACTTACCTTGCAAAATTTTCTAAAAATGTTCCCACAAAAATATAATTAAGACATTGAATACGAAAGCAAGTAAAAGGAATGCAAATGTTTTTAAGGACATTCAAATTAGCTCAGCGTGTGTAACCAAAGAAAAAACAAAAAACTGAGACTCATCATCGTCACGATCTTCGTCATCATCATCTGCAATATTATTTGCATGGTATATTAATGCAGCATCCAATTTAAATCCATTGTTTGTTTCCTCATCCATACGCAAATTATCTTTCGCAGGCAGAAGAAAGTAGAAGACGATAATTTTCCACGAATTTATGTGGAAATGCAAATGTATTGAAAAGACGTGAAAATACTTTGGCTGACTGGCTGTCCTTTTTCTTGGGACACACACGTACTCAGATTCGATTTCTTAGAAGTTTGTCCTAGGATGTTGTGGTGTTCACCACCCCTAAATCAAAAGAAGAAGATTCTCCCCCTGAAGTTCATATTAATGACCCTTAAGGATTAGTTGTCTTGAGATGATGGCAGACAGTTGTCTAGGATCCTTAATGAACGATCCTATACCCAAATCATTAAAAATTGTTTTTGTTCGGCAGTCTCCTGAGTCGTTGGTTGTGTAAGGAAAGCCCTCTAATAAAAGAAACAAATTTGTCACAGTTGCGGCACAGCCGCCTAACAGAAAATACCTCACCACCACCTCAACTGTCCTTGTTGTTGTTGTGTTAGTCGTCGTCTCCCCTGCCATGGGGAATCACTTATGATCGATTTAATGTTCGATCGGGTGGTTGTGTGGCGGTGGTTGCATGATGTGATGTTCAATACCATATTTATTTATTGGTGGTAGAATGACTACCATTGATTAGGTGGTGGTGTGGTGTTTCTGATGATGTTGTTGTTATTTCTCCTCTCAGCTCTATGCAATAGCAGTGAGTGCCATGGTGATGGTGGTGGTTTGGGCTTTAGTTTTCATATCGCATTCGGTTTGTTTGTTATCCTTGGAAGATTTGTTTGCTTTGCAAGGCATTTTGTTGAAAGCCAAAACCTGCACTTAATATCAAAAATGCACAGCTGGCTGGAGAGTTCTTCACCCAACAAATACATCGACGTTGAGGAACCCGACAATTATTTGCTTCCTTATTCCTGATTCCTTTCGTTTCCTTGTTGTGTTAGGCTTTCTTGAGCAGCTATCGCCGTCGTGTTCATTATCCAGACAGTCAGTCATTGCCATCGATGGTGATTGTTGTTGTTACTTCGTGTGTTCTCCAACACTTCTTCATTCTTGCCGAGCAATGTTGCACGTATACCGTGTCTTTGTGTTTATTCTTAGTTATCAACTCCCCTCGCATTTTTCGGGTAACATAGCGTGAAGTTTGTGTTATTTCATTCTCTACATTTCTGTGTGGCGTTTTTTTGTTGTTGTTCTCCATGATTTGAACTCTTCATGAATTATATATGCATGTACAAATATCCTTATGCTTTCCTTTTTAATTCACTTTTCGTGTGGACCTAAGTCTTGCTAGAAATTTAGATTTCTACCAGACATACAAATAAGGACTTGGTGTAGCGTGTGTTTGTATGCACCATATGCTCCTTGAAAACTATACTTGCACGCACGCTTAAGAGTAAACAGAAAGACCGCGCAATTGCTACTCTTTTTTTCTTCTTGAGGTAATTGGCGCGCGCTACTGAAATGTGCACAAATTTTTGTAGAAATTGAAAGTGATGCATGACAGACAACGTGACTAGTTATAATGAAGTAAGAGAGAATTTAGAAGAAGCATGAATAATAAAAGCAGAAAACTGCATCAAATTCCCCAAATATCATCTTTAGACATCGAGGACCTCTAAGGTCTCATATAACCATGAGGAACTCTAAAGGTATCATATATACATGGAAGACCTCTAAGGACTTCCATGGCTATATGGGGCCTTATAGCCATAGATGTCCTCTAAAGGTCTCCTATAGACATTTTTTGCAAGGACTACAGACAGGCGTGGATTTTTTAAAGAATATTTTTTCAAGGACTACACACAGGCGTGGATTTTTTAAATAATATTTTTTCAAGGGCTACACACAGGCGTGGATTTTTTAAAGAATATTTTTTCAAGGACTACAAACAGGCGTGGATTTTTTAAAGAATATTTTTTCAAGAACTACAAACAGGCGTGGATTTTTTAAAGAATATTTTTTCAAGGACTACAAACAGGCGTGGATTTTTTAAAGAATATTTTTTCAAGGACTACAAACAGGCGTGGATTTTTTAAAGAATATTTTTTCAAAGACTACAAACAGGCGTGAATTTTTTAAAGAAGTAGAAAAAAGGGTGGATTTTTTAAAAAATATTTTTTTAAGGACTACAAACAGGCGTGGATTTTTTAAAGAAGTAGAAAAAAGCGTGGATTTTTTAAAAAATATTTTTTCAAGGACTACAAACAGGCGTGGATTTTTTAAAGAAGTAGAAAAAAGCGTGGATTTTTTAAAAAATATTTTTTCAAGGACTACAAACAGGCGTGGATTTTTTAAAGAAGTAGAAAAAAGCGTGGATTTTTTAAAAAATATTTTTTCAAGGACTACAAACAGGCGTGGATTTTTTAAAGAAGTAGAAAAAAGCGTGGATTTTTTAAAAAATATTTTTTCAAGGACTACAAACAGGCGTGGATTTTTTAAAGAAGTAGAAAAAAGCGTGGATTTTTTAAAAAATATTTTTTCAAGGACTACAAACAGGCGTGGATTTTTTAAAGAAGTAGAAAAAACGTGGATTTTTTAAAGAAGTAGAAAAAAACGTGGATTTTTTAAAGAATATTTTTCCAAAATATTTTTACAAAGCATGCAGCTCTACGAAATAAAGTCCACAAGAACAAGTAGAAGACTCTTAAGGCCCTTTAGAAGTCGCCTGAAGACATGGGCGACCTAAAGATTTCTACCTGCCTTCGGTACAAGTAGAAGGCCTCTAAGTGCCCCTTTGGAGATCTTCTGTATACATGGAAGACTTCCATAGGTCCTCTATAGAAATCGCTCCGATGAAGTAGTTGGTTATATAGATCTTATATACAAATATAAAATACTCCTCATATTCACGATCCTTTTAACGCTCACTTTTTTCTCTTTTTTATTCTCTTCCTCCCTACCAAATGCCAATTGTGGGTGAACATATTTTTTTTGCAAATTTTTGCGAATACAGTTCATAAAGTCAAACACTAATTTTATGCCGTTTCCACCTCCTTCCTGGGGGTGTGCCTGTCAGTGCACTACTTCCGAATACTGGGCACACGACAAACATTGAACAAATGAAATAAAACCGACCGAACAAAATTGCATCTGTTCGCAAAATAAACGAATTAATTGAGAAACAAAGACTGGTGAAAATAAAAGGATACCAATTCGAACGACGAGGGTGCATTAAATGTGAAACGTAAAAATCCCGAGAGAGGGGGAGACATTTTGACAGACAGTGGATTTACGGCGCAGAAGCATATTAATTTGCAGAAATGCAGGATTCAATTTGGGACTCTAAAATCATTTGTCTTAATGGAGTGGAATGAGATGTTGAATCTGGTTTCTTTGTCTCATGAATATGATGGTGCTGCGGTGCTGGCGGCGATGGTGGTGGTGGTGGTGGATGTAATCCCACTACAAAACCTCTATCCTTTTTGTGTTTCAGCACTGCAAGCCTAGTAATCAAAACAGCACGTGACATTTTCCAAAAGCAAACGACTGGTGCAAAAAGGATATCAAAAACTGCAACTGAAATTCGACGGGCAGCGAAAGTGTTTATTTAATATGAAAGGATATTTTATTACACAGGATCTATTCCTTGTCGGTTCTATTTGGATAGATGTATACACAAAAGCCCTTATTTTTGCACTAGGATAAAAGATCTAATGGTATAACTCTATGGACCATTGTCTCTGGGATATGTTTTCGAAACACCACCACCACCACCATCATCATTATTTATTGCCCACGACGACGAACAGCAACAACAAGGACATGGAAGGCTTACATCCGATACGGGGGAGATGTGATGTGTTGTAAATGTGAATCTGAATTGGGAATGCTAACGCCAGCGGCAGCGACTTCGAGCAGCATTATGAATGGAATGGAAACACATTAAATCAGAACAAGTGCTGCGCCGGCGCCGACACTTCTGCCGATGCAGCTAAGCTATTGAAACAGCGAGAGCTAGAAAAAGGACAGCTGTTAAACGAAAACACACATCGTATCCTTGTATGGTTGTATCCTTGCTCGTGACATGCTAAGCGAATAAATGTGTATATCAAACTGGGCGCAGAACAGGCGCATGTACAGCTTGATTTTGTGTGTTTTTGAAAAAATCATTGAATGGTGGATGGAGGGTGGTGGTGGAAGCCCGCGACAAAAATATATGCTGAATATGTTTTTTCGAATTTTGTTTGTAGATTTTTGTTTGGTCGGTGTAATTTAATGCACTGCAGTGAAATTATGATGGTACTGTGCGCAGAGCACTTTTTGGAAAGCAAAAAAAAAGGTGGTGGTGTCACTCCGTGTTGGTGGTGGTTATGGTGCCACTGGCAACCCCCTTCGTTAGATTGTGGCAACCCATCCCAATTGCAAAACATAATTTACAACAACAACAGCAAAAATCAAAGCAGCTTTTTTTGGCTGTGGTTGAATTACAGCAGCGTGCTCGGGGGAAAAAAGGCAGGTGCTGGAAAAATCTCTGACGCGTGCGCTTAGGACTTGTAGTTACGTTACAATAGAGCTTGGCAATTAAAGTAAAGTGTTTTTTTTTCGTCGGTGAAAGGACATCAGATTGTGTTATTAATGCACACATTTTGTTGTAACAAGATAATGAGCTCAAATACGGGTTTCCGTATTTCCGTTTTTCAATTGTTCTGTAACTATCTTCTATTATGTTTGGCAAATAGATTAGAACAAGTTCGTTAGAACAATGCTGGTGATTATCATAACGAATATCATTTTTTTTTTTGACAAGTCCTTTAAAAAAAGTAGATTTGTTACCACTATCGAAACTTGGCGTGTAATTGTTTTTTGATTGGGGTGTAAAAGCATAGACTCGTAAAGTTTTAGTACAGTTTTACAGCAAAATGTTGGTTGGCGTACAAAACAGTTGTTTGTTAGTTAACGTATATTTTGGATAACAATCAAGTACAGTGTATGTCTGTACTTGATTTGTATGTCATATTACTACAATCATCAATGTTGCCATACATCGCCATATATAACCCATAGCATAATACTGAAATGTGTAGCAGATTACTGATATAAACATTTTTGATGCAGCTTGTAAAAAAGTAAATCATTAGTAGTCCCAGGCAGTAAAAACAGCGCTAAGTTCAGCGCATGTCGAACAACCTTTACCTCGCAAAATATATAACAAAATATACCACACAAAATATTCATGGCATAGTTGGCTGTGCTGAATGAATGCAGGTATAAAACCTCCCAATAATATGCGACTTATTTGCGTGTATATCAGTGCCCGTAATACAGTCAAATTGTTTGAAAATTGCTTTAAAACTTTTAATATACAATACTTAAATATTCATCATTGTATTGAAGCCCAACTTTTAATTCCCAAAAATGTCTAAGATGTAGGATGTTCGAAGTGAATATTTATGATCTTAATGAATTTTGGGCCTAATATTGACCTGTGTTGTATTTTTTATTATATATCAGTATGTAATTACTGTAGAAGGTATTTGAAGCCATTAATTTATGATCTTGGAGTAGTAATCAGTTTTAATAGAATGCTCATTCCTCAACACCATGGACGAAACATGGATCTGCAATTTTACTCCGAAATTTCATAGGCATCATATAAGTATACTTAACTCTCGCTCCAAATCATAAAACAAACTCTATTCAGCGGAACGATATTTTCGATAAATCGACCAACACCTCACAAACTCTTTTCAAATTTTTACATGTATTTACGCATATTGTAACATGGAAGTGAAAAATATAACAAAATCAAAATTCTTCAGATGTGGCCAACAGATTCAATTTCCATTTCTTAGAGAAGATTTGCGTATAATGAAGAGCTGATCACCAAAACATAGACTTATTTTTGAATCAAAGGACACATGGCATTTCAAATGTGTCGGTGCTGCAAAAAATACTTAATATCATCCACCAAATTACGACCGCACCAATTACAGCCAAAATGGTGCGGAACCGTTATATATGGCTACTTCAAACCACAAGTCTGTACTATTATTTAAGAATTCGAAATACCAAAGTAAAGAAATTTTGGTCGGAAAATGCATATAGGTCTTTTAAAATATATGAAGCCTATGTCAAAACAGAGACCCTCTGGGAGAAGGTTCATTACCAGGAATTCCAAATAGCACCTATAATAGGAAATATATGTTTTTTGAGCCCTTTCAGTGTTTTTGTCGAATATATTCGACCTTTAAAAGTACTCTCTTTCCTTGCGATTTTTCGGTTATACTATGTACCGTTACTATTGATGTTTTTGTTTTTCTGAAAGGCAGACGAAACTGTCCGAGGGTTAAAATGAAAATTGCTATTTTTCCTAAACTCTATCCCTTTATATGATTTTAAATACAAAATTTTAGATTTTTATATAGGAAGATACAATGATATTTATGAACATATTCCCCTTTTTTGTCAGGAAATCTTTTCTCCAGAAAATCTGAAGTTGCTAAGATGATTAGGGCTAGTGTTGGTGTTGTAACTCCTACATCCGAGTACATACGACAATATAATTGGTATCAATTTAAAGCTTGGATATACTATCAACTTCTCGGGTCTATGTCCTTGAGGGATAAATATATACGCTATAGAATACAAAATTTTGCCATGTTTCACACAAAAAAGTCAGGCCCATTTGACCCGCTAAATATTGACCGAACTTTATCAAAACAGGCATGCTCATTCTTTGGCCCGATCCTCTTCTCCATGTAAAATTTCACGATGATCGGAACATAATTGCAACCTCTGGAGCGACAAGAAAAACCGACAAAAAATTAGTATTTGGTCTATTTCATCCCCTAAATATTTACCGATCTTTACCAGAAACAATAGGGGTCTTCATCCTACATCCAAAATTTCGTGAAGATTGGTCCATAACTGTGGCCTGTATCGGGTTTACAAATTATAATGGACAGACGGTATACTTAAAGGTGGGTCTAGGACCAATATTTCGCGGCGTTACAAACTCTTGGGGCTGCACAAAGCTAGTTTAGTAAAATGTTAGTCATTGTAAGAACCTTTGTCACCCTACCAATTTGTGCTTTTTTCTTTTAAATAAGTAAATTTAGGTAGTAATCGAAAACAAAACCATTTTTTTGAGTCATGGAATCCATATGACATTCAATTAGATCCTTGGGTATGCAAAATCTAAACAGATTCAAAAACAAATATAATCTCTTCCCAAAGGCTCAGGATGCGAGGAGAGCCTTTGAAAAGAGGTTATGTTTGTTTGTGAATTTGTTTAGATGTTCGGATTTTTTATACCCTCCACCATAGTATGGAGGGTATATTAGTTTTGTTTTTCCGTATATATATATTCTTGATCAGCGTAAAATTCTATGACGATATGACCATGTCCGTCTGTCTGTCCGTCTGTCTGTTGTAATCACTCTAGCGTCTAAACGAATGGAGGTAGATCGCAAAAATTTTGCATAGAGTCGTCTTTTGTCTGCAGGCAGGTCAAGTTCGAAGATGGGCTTTATCGGTCCACGTTTAGGCATAGCTCCCATATAAGGGTACCCCCAAATTTTCGGTATTTTGGGGTTCTTGAGCGCGTTTTTCAACCGAATTCGCTGAATATTGCTACATTGGGTTCTTATTGGGTACTTAATATCACCACAAAAAATTATAAATATAGGTCCACTTTTTCTGGTAGCCCCCATATAACGGTACCTCCTAATTCGCAGTATTTTGGGGGATTTGCTCGTATTTTTCCGCCGAATTAGCTGTAATTTAGTATTTTGAGTTCTTAATAGGTACAAAATATCCCCACAAAAAAATATGAATATAGGTCCATATTTTCGGATAGCCCCCATATAAGGGTACCCCCAATTTTCGGTATTTTGGGGTTCTTGAGCGCGTTTTTCAACCGAATTCGCTGCAATTTGGTATTTTGTAGTCGTATATGGTAATATTATTAATATTCGCCCCCATTTTGGGGTAGTCCCCATATAACCCCCTTTTTTATATTAAAATAGTTATCTGATTTGGTCCGCGATTTGAATTTGGTTCTAAGACTCTGTTGTAATCATTTCACCTGCGGAGGATAGCTAGATAAAAATTAGAACGTAAGGTTCGATAATGAACTATAGCCGTATTTAGATCTAGCCCCTGTGTGGAGGTTCCAGAATGAGTGAACCGATATTCCCCATTTTCGAATTTGAACTAGGTTTGGAAGAAATAATAATATGGACAAAGTTTGGATGAAATCTAAATTTTCTAAAACGGATGGGGTCTGCAACCAATATTTCTAAAATGCACATTTTCACCGTGTTAATATGTATACACCCTCATTAGCCAAAGGCTGAGGGTATATTTATCCATTAACATTTTCTGAAATTTGTATTATGGTTTACATAATCCACTTTTTGGTATGTTCCCTATATTTTCATTTCTAGTAACTGTCAGTATATCTATGGTGGAGGGTATCCAAAGTTCGGCCCGGCCGAACTTAACGCTTTTTCACTTGTTATATAACTGTGTTGGGAAACCTATTGTTTCCTTCGCTGAAAAAACTCAACTTTTTATTTCAAAATATTTTTTTAAGTGAATAAAATACCCGATATAAAACTCGAATAAAAAACCCAAAACTAAAGTAACTGAAATTGCTAATGAGGTTTTGCAATTTCAGTTACTATAGAAGGGCGTTAATTGCACCATTTCCTTGACAGATACGAAACGAAACGATCCAAGTCTTACTCGCCAACGTCTGTAACCTCAGTCCATTGTGTAAAAGCAGTAAGGCTGCTACAACAACAGCCTAACGCCCTAAGTTCATTCAATTTTTGCTCAGAGTACCAAACTGGGTCTGCAATGGCTTGTATATTGTAGAAATATTTTCAGAATCAGAATACATGAGATGGAGATTCAATTTGCTACTGCTTATTTGGTGAAAATGAGCACACACTTCCTAAAATACGAAATTTGGAAGGTGCTCATTTTCACCAAATAAGCAGTAGCAAATTGAATCTCCATCGCATGGAGATTTAGAATGTATACGTAAAATCATATAAATCATAAAATCGTATATACACACATTTGGGTATATACACGAAGTGCTCCCATGATTCTTATTGTACCGATTATAGGGATCGATATATCTTATTTTTAATAAAAAAAATTTAACAGGCGGATATAGGTAAATGGGCATAGAATTTTATCTGATCAAGGATGTGGGGTATGCCGGGAATATTTCGAGGTGTTCCAAACTTTATGACTGCACCTTATGGTGTAGAGTATAAAAATGTGCATTCAGTGATGGCTAACATGTTTTCTCAAATCTAACTGAACAAATTTAATTGGCAGGCACAAAAAATTGGGCTATCCAGCAACCCTAATATGAAACCTTTAAAATCCCTTTAGGAGACATGCAAAAAACCTCATAGGAGCCTTCTAGTTGAATAGCAAAAAATAGCAAAAAAATAATTCTCTTTATGTATTTATATAAGAGGGCTGCGAGGAAGAACTAATTTTGACCAGACTCGGACACATATTAAGCCGATATCAACTTGAGAGTCGACTCTACAAAAATGGAATGTACCCTTTGCAAAATACAACAAGAACAATCGACGGTCGACTTAGTGAATTTGTCTGCGAGATATGGGCTTACAAAAGAAAATATATTTCCACATCGCTACACCTTAGTAAAGAAATCAATTGACATTTTTCTGGTTATACGAAATGCATGCTAACTATAGAATATGTTTTCTATTTTCTATTACTCTTGAACAATACTTATTTCACGTAAATAAAACTCCGTTAAAGTTCAGGTCCACTTCGATTGTGTTTAAACATTTCATTGTTATTTTTTAAACTCTTTTTCTTTTCAAAGAGCGTATAAATCATTAGAGTAACATTAAACAATGGCCTGACCCCCTCTAATGACTACAGTTCAACTTGATTCAGCTGTATTTAAAGAAAACTCAACTTCAAACTTCCGCTATTCAAACTCGCAACAACAACAATATTCATCTAACGTAATTAATATCCTTTAACCAAAAAACAGAGGAAAAATTGTTGAAGTGTGTACGTGTGCATGTGTGTGTTACGATTCATTGGCAAAATCCTTTCGTTTTCTGACATTTCTTTTCCGCAAATCAATTGTCAAGAACACAAACAAAGCCATGGGAGGTACACTGCTATGTCGCGAAGTACATTTTGTGGCAACTGTTTTCAGTTTTCTCCTTCTTTTTCTTTTTTTATTATTACATTACACGGGGAAGTAATATTACAGTTACCCCCTCTATTTCGATATCCTTTGTCCTTGTAAGGAAATATTGTTTTTACCACAACGAAGTAACAAAAAAAAAATGCGCCAAAGAAAAGTGAAAGGGTTCAGGGAAATCAGGTAATGTGTCGGAATCGAAACCAAATGTATCAATAGGTTTCTTTGCGATTTTTTTATTTCTTAATTGCAATTTTTGCGCTTCGATGAAAGTAATTCGCGCATGTGCAGAAAACCCGCGATGCCAATGTCTTGGTGTTGTTTTCTTTTTGCAACAAAAGTTATTTTTCGTTCTAATGAACCCCTTGTGAGAAAGGTCGCAATGTGAGTGTGCCTGCGCCTGTGTATGGGTTGGGTATGTTGGTTAAGAAAGGGTAAGACGTTAAACGACCCTTGCAACGAACGCATGTTTCTTGGGTCATGCATTTGTGCAAAAAAAAAATGTATCAATATTGATTTTGCAACAAAATGTAACCAACCCTATCCCAATTTTTCCTTACAAGACATTTATGTTGCTTGAAAAAAAATAAAATCGCAAACGTACGTCGTCGTGATTTACGACATGTGCTCCCTCCGGAAGGCTTTTGCCAATATTTGCCATTCATTGTCATGTTAATTGTGCAAAATATGAATTTTATTGCTCCTCACCTTTTACCCTTCTTTGATTAGGGAAATGCTAATGCACTTATTGCCTATTTTCCATAAATTATTGGCGAAAGGTTAGAAAGGGGGCACATTTCCAATTTCCTGTCATTACATGTTTTCTTCTAAACAAAGCGTAGCCATTGAAAAGGAAGGGGGAGATTTGTTATTTTGATCCGTTAAAGCAAATTTGCATTTTCCATTTCGTTGAACTTTGACAAAACAAAAACCCCAGGCTTTGATTGACTTTTTCCATGCCATCGAGGGAAAGCTTATTTTTCTTATCACCTGGTGTGGATCGGAAACTGGATTTCTATGATTTAGACAGGGTATTTGTGACACACTTGACATTAAGGGTTTTCCTATTATTCTCCATCGTTCCATTGCTAATTCATTTAGTAGTTTTATGGCAGTTTTCTTATTTACCTTGTAGCATATAAAGCCGTGGGCTTAGAAGTTTCCATGCTGTGTTTTTCACAGCTCCCAATTTCATTGTTTTCCATTACAAGCTTTCTTATTAATATAAAAAATTTACATATTTTGACATACGCAGCCAATTCTAAATGATGATTAGTTTCTATTTTTGCAAAATTTTTTTATAAAACCTGAAGTGTTAATGGTGCACAGTGGGAGATTTTATTCTTAGATATTCAAATTGAGTGAAGTAAAGAAATGGCTTTCGTGTTAATTGGATAGTTAGATTAGCATCTAAGTGCTTATTATTTTTCTCTAGAAGAAATGTCTCTGAACCAGGTGCAAGCCTTGGGGCAACAAGTTGTTATTTTTGAAAACAAAAATAGAACTAAAGAACGGGGTTTTACAGGTTTTATAACAGACTTTGGAATATCAAATCACAAAGCTTTTATAAAATTCTATTAAGTAAATATGGTATTTTAAATATCGAAGCATTTAAAATTTTCCCACTGTAAAATATCTTTAAAAGCTTCACCTTAACACGCTCCACCATGAAGTTTACATTCAAAATATCTGAAATTAATGGAGGCTCATGAGGAAATACTCATGTTGTGATAGGACCTAGAACATACGGAAAAAGACGCGAGAATTTTTTTAAATACCGAATACTGGGGGTATTGAGCTATACCAAAACTGGTACTGGTGATCCATCCAATTAGAACACAAAATACCAAATTACAGCCAATTCGTTTGAAAAACGAATCCAAAATTCCCAATATACCGAATATTGAAGGTACCATTATATTGTACTCTAACCAAATTACAGACCCATTCGATTATTGAGGGATACCTTTATATGGGGGCTGCCCTGAAACTTGGGTCAATATTAATATTTTTTGTACGGAGATGTGCTATAATGAGAATGTCCCAGCTCAAAAGGCATATAAAAGCGAGCCTACTGATGGTTCCCGTAGAAGGGGAAGGCCACGAATCAGATTGAAAGACCAAGTAGAAAACAACATCTTGGAATGCGCAGAAGACCGACTCGCTTGGAAATCTTTTTTAAGCTCGGTTTATGTAAGTAAGATGCGCTATACAATGAGAACCCAAAATACAGTCAATCGGGTTGATAAATGTATTCAAAAATTCCCTAATTACTGAATGTTTGGGGGTACCATTATATGGGGGCTACACCAAAACGTGAATTGATATATCCCATTTGCAATACGAAACATTTTAATAGAACTAGCAATGTCTGTACAAAATTTCACAGTTCTATATTATTTAATCGTAAATCGAAATAGAATTTTATTCGGATCAAGAATAAGTAAACTTTGTGGGGTCTTCGGAATGGCAAACTTAATAAGCCTTTGCGTGTCTTACCCTTTGAATGGCGTGTAACAATAAATGTTTATTAGAAGATCTACCATTGGAAATCCTCTAGGAGAATTTCTTACTTTGGAAACTGTTTGGTTTTGATTTCCCTTTATAAGTTTTCAATGTACAGAGAACTCCTATAATTTTTTATTGTAAAATATATAGCAGATCATACACGACCTTTTATGTCATCTCAAAAAAAAAATAGAAGTGAAAATCCACTGCCTCGTGGAATTTTTTATACTCTTCAACATGAAATCAGGAGCTTTGTATAGAATGCTCTCTGTCAATACACGAACTCGGAAGATTTTTATCGGAGGTAAAATATACCAATCTCATTCGCCGTTCCCATGATATTATAAAATTATTATTCAACACAAATTTGACCAGTTTGTGAAGGAGATACCGGAAAGAGTCGTCCAATAGTCCTGATCTTTTAACTAGATTTAAGTTTGAAAGGAATATTACGTTAGGATCATATCGGTCAGCCAGCCGGACATAAGACGGTCAGAAGGATAGACTTGAATTTTTTAATCGACTCGAAATTATGTGAAACGGACAAACAATATGGGGCCTAAAGACAATATTTCGATGAGACCCATTATACATAAGTCTGATGGTATAATAAGAAGAATTTAAGCGAAGCTCTTTTGTGGATATTCTCTCATCAGGATATTTTTCTGATACAGAAGTGTAGGTAAGATGTAATTTGAAAAGCTTTCCAAATAAGGAAACCTTTCGATGATGTTTCCATTTACATGACATAAACGTTACATTCTGTATATACACTTTCTAACTATAGAAATGGATCTACAGATCCTGAAATGTGAAAATGGACTTTCAAAATATCTAAAAGTCGTCGGGACGCCTCTTTGGTGACTATGCCAATATATATTCTCTTAGCCTTAGAATGGTGTTATTCTCTGAGAAAACGAAGTAGCGAATTAGAGGTTGGACAATTATATGTAAGAAAATTCGACTAGGGTTTTTCATACATGGTTATTTATATCAATAAATGTGCCCACATTTCATTTCATTTTTGCGAAGAAAAAGACCGTAATGCCATCCGAAGTTTCCATGAAAACTTGAATACATTTTACCATCGAATATCAGAACCAAACTATTAACAGAGTCTTCTCCTACATATATAGAAATCTACCGGATGGTCTTCTGTTTATAGAGGGACGGGCCATAACAACAATTTGTCCAATGATGTTCTTTTGATCTTAGGAATTCTTTAGAAATTCTTCTAACCATTGAAGACTCTTTGTAGAAGCATACAAGAAATCGGACAAGAGTAGAAAATGCTAATAATGGGTGCCCGATTATATATTACTAATGGTAAATGTTTCGATCTTTGTGACGCGTTTTTAATATTTGGATTATATTCGTCATTTAACCTATATATACCTTCGGGATATTCGTCCGAATAAGTTCATTTAAAGAACATATGATTTTGAAACAGAGTCTTAAATATCTACAGTATAACAGGAATATTATTTTCATGTATGGTCCTTGAAAAATGTTTGTGAATTTGAAAAGAATTGCAAGGAGCATACTACTCCTTACAATTCAGCATCGATACGGTTTCCAAAAGAGTTACAGATAATCTGAGGAATTCTCTCCGTAGAAGGTCCTTCTGAAATATTTATGACTTCTGAGGAAATGAAGGCGGTATTGGGCTCCCTTAAATTCTCAGATCTATCTCCCGATTTTTAAAGACCTTTCGTCTTTTTTAAGATCTACAAAAGAATGTTTTATAAACCTTGCAATACATTGCAGGGCCTTTTGACTATAGAATATATTCTGGCTTTAAATGGGTTTTAAAAGAAATTGTCAATAACGAGAAATATGGAAAACCTGAAGAAGTCCTTTTCTAAACCTCGTGAAAGTTTTGTGATAAAACCCTTAAAACAGACATTTCAAAATCTGCTGACTCACAGCTTTTTCAACACTGACACAGGTTATTAGAAGATGATACACAAAAATACAGAACAACTTTTCTTACAAACAACTTTTTCTACAAAAGCAGAATTCCTTCTGTCCACAGAAAATCGGGTCAATATCTAAAGTCCTTTGAATGATTCTTTTTACCATTAGAAATCTTATACATTGTCTACATAAACTGCGAAAAAGTCCGTATAGTTTTTTGGCTATGGGCAGCGTTTAAGAAGTATTTTATTATTTTGTTAGTTAAAATAAATTTAGAAAATCGTCGGCCTATAGATGAGCAATTAATGAGCCTTAGATGTAATAAAGAAAAGGGTTTCCGACTTAAAAAAGTATACATGGGTTTGTAATTATAGATGGTATGTAGTATTCCCATGTTTCATGACTATTGAAGTCTCTTGAATATTTAATGTTGATATAATACATTTATTTATTATGTACTACTGGATAATTGGTCTAATTTTAGAGCATTTTTATAACTTCTTTAAACAGAAACAGAATTACTTTCAAAAAATTAAAAATTGTTTACATTTGGCGCAAGTAATCCATTAAAAAAAATAATTCTTTCGACTCTTTAATTCCTAAGAAAATGTGTCCTAAAGTCCAAGAATATATTTTTTTAATACTTTAGACTTTTGGTTCTTATATCAGGCCTATTATTACTAAAAAAATCGTCGGAGACCCTTGATCAAAATGTTCGATGTCGATTATGTTAGAGCATTAAAATTGTGCACATACTTTGCTTCTACTCCTATGATGAGTTTGGTTTTGAAATTGGGATGCGTCGGTCCACGTTTTGGTATTAACGTTTATTTTCTATATTTTGAGACTTTCACACATATTTTCCACGGAATTTAAGGTTATAGAAATTATGCAATCAGTTTTTCTACTCAGACATTACGAAGTGTTCCCTCCATAGGCATATTAGACTAAATCCCATCTTGATTTAATCATATGTCTTCTTCATTAGAGAAACTACCAGACATTTCTTACAGTTAGAAATATTTCTTGTAGTTGATATTATTTGGTAGAATTCATTATTTTTAAAGCCACAATTTTCTATCTTAATCTCCCTCATTTATAGCACAAATTACTATACCCAACTGCCAAATACTTTGCTGAATTTCATATTGATCACCATTTTCTCAGGAATCTTAAATTATCTTTAATCATCCCGAAACATGAACGACATTTTGATATTAAAATCTTTCCCATAAAATATTTTCGATTAAATTAATTTCTATGGTTATTAAGAAAAACCGAACGTAAAACGAAAAAAATCACATCCCAAAAAAGGTAAAATCTTACCCAAAAATTGGGTGATAATAAAAACTAGGGTAGTAGGGTAGAGATATATTAAATAATCAGTAAATTATAAGAAATTGGAGTATGAAAAACAAATCAAAATACCTGGCTGGGATGGGACATCATCCATCTGCCCTGCATTAATGAAGAATCTATCCACCACCTCTTTGGGGTGTAACATTTGATAAGGATGCGAATTTTGTAGAACAAAAGAGAGGCGAACATCTTAAAGTAGCAGCGATCGTTAATAATTGAAATTATTGGTGGTGTCGCTCGCATTCGCATACGACGTTTCAATGCAATGTGTGGCATTCCGAAAGGGATTTATGTCTGTCTGTCCGACCGTCTATTTGATGTTCAATTTTGTCAGGGGATTGTAACATGGAAAGAGATAAATTTCGCAAAATAAATCCTTTTTGCCAATATTTAAAAGGTATATTGATCTTCTCATTACTTTTTTCTCCCCTCAGAAAGATATCTTTTGCAGAAAAAGGGGGACGTTAAGGGATTTTTCTTCGTATTATTTGAAATTTATTTGACAGCAAAGCCTTCTATTGTTTTGTTGCAAATTTTTTTAAATTTCCCTTTTTTCTTCTATGCCTGGAACAACAACAATAATGCATTTCCAAATTTCTTTTATTTTTCTTTAATGAAATTGATCTTTTGCAAAAGTCTTGTTAATATTTCTTAACGATATTTTGCAAATGTGCGTCGTTGAATTTGTATTTTTGAAGAAAATTAACAAAAAAATCATTAATTGAAAAATGGGAATTTATTTTTCATGCAAATTTGTTATTATGAAACTCAATCTTTTTTCTGCAGCATCTGTCTCGTTTGTATTATGTATGTACCTCTTCAAGTACTCTTGTTAAATAGAATTTGTCTATAGAATAATTTTAGAAGAACACTTACGTATCTACAGATTTATAAAATGGGAAAATCTTCACCTCCAGAAAATTCTCTACTTTAAAAGATTTAAACCGATATACGGATTTCTAACTACAGATGATAGGACTCAGGAGGTCTGTAAAACCTTAAAAAACATTGTAAAGTTTTCCGACAAGACAACGTATGTATTGGTTTCTACCTGTAGGTGACTTGTAGTACGCCCATGACTCACAAAGTCTGCTGAACGAACATAAACAGACCATCATAAGGTCTTCTGACTAGTGAAGTCCAAAAAAAGTTCAATGACGATAGAAGACGTTTAGTAGGTGCTATAGATATATTTATAAAAACTATCTAGAATGTCAGAGTTCTAACTGATAAGAACCTAACTGAACTCATTTCTAATTATAGACGAGAATTTCTTCTAACAGTAGAAGTGATTTTATAATTAAAGACAATTTAAAAAATTACTAGTCTCTTCCAAAAAATCCATAAATTTTACTTTTATTGTCTTAAAGAAATATTCTTGAAAAATACAAGGCATTGGTTCTTTCAATACTTTTTTACTTTTCAAACATTTAGTCATTTGAAAAAAAATGCAAGTTTTTGGTCCTTTAGAAAATATGTTTTAAATAGTACAGCATTATTGGCCATTAACTGCATTTCGCACATCAAATTTCTGTAATTTGACATTCCCGATTCGCGGGTCGGGTGTTATACATCTGTTTAGAAAATAATCAATTCATATTTTGACTTAACCCCTAATAAAGGCTTCGTTCCCAGTTTTGTATATTTTTGCTGAATTTTCCATTTTATAAATTTTTAGTCCGCTATTTGGTACTACTTTTTCAATAGGGGATACTGATACACCTGTGTCCATTTTTGACACACCATCCATGAAAGGCGTCCGACCGATTGTTTTTTATGTATTTTTATGTCCATCTCATCGAAATGTTTATAATTTTACCTGGTTGGTGGATGGTGAAAGACCTATATCCAGAAAATGTTCAATAGAGTTATATATTTAGAAACAGGCACCGTATTAGTATCCCGTCCGAAGATGGGACCCATTGATTCACTCCTTCAATATTATATCCGATTAGAATCAAACCGTAAACAACCTATTATCTTTACAGAAGGTGGGACCAGTCAATACTTCCCGGACAAGGGGTCAATATTTCATAAACATAAGAATTTAATTAGAAGTGATTGGAATAAACGATTTGATCTACAACATCAACATTAACTCCGAAACCTCTTAGTTAAAACATATGCCTTATATAAAGCTAAAAATAAAAACTGCAGAAGACTTCCGCAAACCATATGCTGAGGGTATATATCTGTCGGCGACACCGACTGACACTTTTTACTTCTTCAATGTTTCAATGGTTTGACATAGCCTCCATATAAGTATCTCGAGCGATGTTAAAAATAATTTAAGAAAAAATACATCCTTTTGGATCAGACACATTCAAGATATTTTACAAATGTCCAGTTGACCTATGTAATATTCTCCCGGATCTTAAATAAAGACTACCGCCTTCAGACTCCCTTCGTCAGCTTATCAGAAAAGACTCACGTCTTTTTTTCACTTCTCATTTCGTTAGCACGGTTATGAAATCATACCCTTAGCTCTTCTACTGATATTCCCTTAAATCTGATATCTAGGCACTCCTTTCGTCCAGATTATGGAGACTGCCTAATCTCGTATATAATAACATCCTGTATCTTTGGAAAAATTAGTGCAATCTCTTTAATGGTGTCTAGAGACACCATTAATATCCTCGAAGGCTATAAGTTTACCATCTGTCAATATGATAGTTTTATAAGGTCTTCTGTCCAGAGAAGATTGTGAAAATTCCGAGACTACCTTTAGAAGACCCTCAGATTGTTTTTCTGTTATAGAAAAGTCTTTGAGTCTGACTAAAGAAGACCTGCAAATTGTCTTTGGCATTTCTTTATGAAATTTTGTCTACACGAGGCCTTTATAATATTCTTATTCTATAGGAGATATTATAAGGGTATCAGGTCTGCTTTACTTGCAAAAGGTCCTCCAGAGTGTATTCTACCCTGTCGAAAAGGAAGATTATCTGCCTTGGAAGACTACCATGAGGACATTAGTTTTATGTCTACATAACGGTTTTATAAGGTCTTATCGCTGTAGAAGATCTTTTTACGGGATTCTGAAAATAGAAGGCCTTTAGACCGTATTCTGTCTTGAAACCATTAGATGGTGTTTTCTCAATTAACAATTCTAAGATATTCTGTCTATATATTACCTTTGGGCGCTCTTCTATCAATAGAACACATTCAGATAGTATTCTGTATTCAGAAGGTCTTTATAAGGTCCTTTGCCTGCAGTTAACTTTTGGAAGGTCTTCTGTTTATAGAAAACGTTTGCAAGTACACCTGTCTGTAGCAGACCTTAAATAATAAGCATACAGAAGGTATTCTGTTAACAGAAAGTCTTCGAAGGCCTGTAGAATTCATACAAAAGGTCTTCTGAATATAGAAAATCTTAGAAAGCTGTCTATAGAATAACATTTAAGAGTCACCTGTATGCAGATTAGCTGCATATATATATATATATATATATTTATATGTATACTTTAATAAGATCTGCTGCCTTAACAGAATCACCTTATACCTAGACCATCAGATGATCTTCTGACCTTTTGTTGTTTTTCTGTCTTTAGAAGACCTAAATATATATATCTTACCGCCTGTAGAAGACAAGCAGATGGGCTTTTGTGTATAGAAGATCCTTTAAAAGTCTTCTGTGTGTAGAAGTTTTTAGAAGACCTTATATCAGTTCATGATCGTACTATAGAATACCATATGGTAGTACTCTCTCCACAATAAAAAATCTTCTGTCTTTTGAAACCCATCAGAATGAAATTCTCCCTGTAAAATACCATCTGAAGATTTTTTGTCTATAAATGGCAATTATAAGGACTTCCTTTCCCTTATCTTCTGAAAGTTTACTTTTCAATAGAGAGTGGTTTTTGTCAAGACAAGATCAGTATAAAGCCCTTTTGTCTATATAAAAAAATTAGAAAGTCATTCGGCTCTCTTTCCAACGCCATCTTGAAATTCTGCGGCATAAATTCAAATAATTAATTTCCTCTATAAAAATTGCTTCTTTTTCCCGCAATCAGAGTAAATAAATGGAATTGGTCATATATCTTCAGAATATTATTCTATCTAAAAAGTCCTTCAGAAGGAATTCTCTGTTATAAAGAAGGTATTATTATTATTACAGAAGACCATCAGAAATCCTTCTATCCATTTTTGTGTCGCCCTTAACCCCCCCTACAGATATACCTCTTCACATTTGACCGCAAAAATTTCAAAATATTACCATAGATACCCGGGTCATCCTCTATTTTCCTATAAATAAAATTGCATCTTTTTTCGCAAAATCTGGACAATTGCATAGAATTGACCAAACTCTTATATAATCACAATATGTCGCAGCTGGTTGTAGCCACAGCTACTAAGTGCAGGGCTTTATCATCACAATTAGACAGGACATCTTGTCCTGTGCCATATGGGGACGGACATACAATCGAGGTGGTTGGTATGGCTAATTTTCAAATAACATCTTTAGCCAAATAATGATCAAAAGTAGTGATCATTAATAAATTATTCAGACAAATCTCAAACTGACCACAAGCAACAGCAGCAGGACATCGAGCGGACATTCGTTTAGTACAAGGAAGATACTAAATGTATGTGTGACTGATGCTGCTGCATCTTCTTAACAATGGTCAATATTAAACACACCTTGACAAAATATTGAACACCGGGCCCCTCTCAACACCAGGCACAACAAGCACGAGCTATAAGAATTCAATACAATTATTTTGCTTGCTACCCCCGTAAGAAGAAGTATTGAAATAAAAACAACAACAACGAAAAGAAAACAATAACAAAGAAATCAAATAAATTACACAAGCAACCTTAAAGAATTACGCAAAAAAGCAAAGCAAAGAAAAGAATCGCGCTGAAAATGCAACATCTTGCAACATTTTAGGGTATCCTTGTTGGCGCACATGCACACACACAGTCAGCCAGATAGCCATGGTATGGCATGTGTGGTATTATTCATCCGTTCATACTGACAGGGTAGGTGTTGTGTGTGTGTGTGTCTGAGGATCCTTTAAGATTTCTTCCGTTTAAAATTTTTATATTTCAGATTTATTCTTGAAATTTAGTGTTACAATTATTAGGGGTTGATACTGTCCAGAAGTTACCAACTTTTTTATGTTTATTAACTGATGCAGACCAAATTGACTGATGGCTGGCTGGTTGATGGGCACACCGGTCCATTGATCTGTCACATAAACATTGGTGACTATCAATAGTTACGACATTTCTTAATTCTTGTTTCCTCGTCTTCTTCTTCTTCTTCCACTTATTTGCCAATATTTTTGTTGGTGTTTCTGTTTTTGCGTTTTTGGATCACCTGGTGGTGCTCTAGTTTCTTATTGTTGACTGTGACACATTTTCTTTTTTGATGACTTCTTAGGTGGGACAGACATCCAGAGAATTTCAATACGAATTTCCGACTTCAACCCCTACCATAGATTTGTGTAAGAAATTGTAACACTTTGGTAGATTTAGCTCGTGCCATTAGAGGAGCAGCCGCGGCTAAGCCATAGATAGGCAGACATCGGGTAGGGGATTTCTTTTTTCAGCCAGACAGCCACCACAACACCGTTAAGCTCGTCAGGGAAGCCGAAGAATAACAGCTGGTCTTTGTCGCTATGGTTTAATGTTTACAGTTCGCTCTGTTTACTTAGTGGTAATTTGTAAGGGGTTTGTCCTATTTCTTAAGTCTTACATACACACACACATTCTTAAGCATGCATTCTTATTTAAATGACACACATTAAATTTGTGCTTCCCCAACCCCAAACCCCAAGCATAGTTCGGTTTTGAGTAAACAATTATCGAATTCGGGTAATTCGCTTATCAGTTACAGCACCAGTTTAGATTCTAAGCGTTTTGTTTCATTACAATATTTTAATTAAACATCTGCACACAGTTGTAATAAACTGAAAACAACCATCCCCCCTCAATTTCCCCATAGACTAAATTGGTTCTTCCGAACTATTTGTACTTGATCCCCTTTTACATTTGGATTACCTCAATTCCATATTTGTACAGCTGAAAAATACCGCATTCTATATTTTTTCTCCGAGGGCCATATCGTTTAGCACTATTAATCTTCCGAACTAAATCGATATTCAATTCATTGTTTCATCGACAAACGTTGATTATCTATCCCCCTGCGTGTCAGAGTTAGTCAGTCAGTCCGTCACTGTAATCAGCTTAATTAAAAGCCTTTCAATTTCTTAGTTTTATTAGTCGTCGCTTTATTAGCATACCAATTATTAGTTATCGATTCATATTTTAAGCTCCTATCTGCACCGATGTCGTCGAAGTGTCAAACGGTTTGCATCAATAATTTTATTATCATTTCCACCTGAAACGTTTTGTTTGGACGAAAAATTATTTTGTTCCCTTTAATAGTTTTGTATTAATCGGAAGATAATGTCAATATGTCTACCTAGGGGGAAACTCTTTGGAGCTATGGCATAGAAGGGTAATTTGTAAGAAATTTGTCAAAATAGAAAACAAATGTAACAGAAACAAACGCCGCTTGCTACATTGTCGTTGCAATGTGGATATGTAAGACACTGAGAACAGATCGTTTTATGAAAATTAAATATAGAATCGGTATTAAAGACAAGTAACCAGAATGTACCAAGGGAATTTGATAAAAAAAATCTTCCAATAGTCAAATGCAAGTATCAACTTTCTGAGGGTCTTCTATAAATATACGTTTCATAAAGGTCACATATAGATCCCTTTTAATTTATTTTCATAATTATAAGGCCCTTCAGATAGTAAATACATCGAATTTATATTAAGAGCCTTCTATATATATATATATATATATATATTTTGAAAGGTTTAAGATTAATTTACGATCTGGGAGAAATATGTATTTTAACATGAGAGGTTTTCTTAAGACAGAAGGCCAGAAGAAAATCTACTAATGACCTTATTTAGATAGAAGGACTAAACGGCTTCTATTGGCAGAACTCATAGCATTTTCTAGAGGTCTTATATGTCAAATACATTTAAAGTTGTAGGAGACCATGTTCAGGGAAATTCTCTATAGAAAGAACTCTTTATATAAGTAGAATATCTTCGAAGGATAATCTAAGACAAAATAATTTAATCGGAAATCTTTCTAAATATGAAGACATTCTAACGAAATTATGAAATTTTTTTTTTTTTTTTTTTTTTTTTTTGACTAGTTCGTTAGGCTAGTCTACTTGATTCGCATTTGCTATGAGACTATTAAGAAACAAAAAATAGAGAAGTCGAGATGTTGACGATTTGTGGAAGGATCCATATGATCCTTTTTTCGGAATCGATCTAGATTTAAAATAAGTAAAAAGTGACAGTCGGTATGTGGAGGTGGTATTCGGAGTTATTCACAGGTTTTATTATTCGTTTTATATAAGGTATATGCTTATTTAAAGATGTTTGGGGATATACCAGATAGAGTGGACCGATAATCTCCATCTTCGAACTTAAACAAAGTTTGGAAGAACTAATAAGAGGTGCAAAGTTTGGATGAAATCGGTTATTCCATTCAAGAGTTATCGTGCGCACCAGCCAGACAGACAGACGGACAACACACGAACGGACATGCGTAAATCGACTACAAATTTTCTGAAACGGATTTGGATTTGGTCCAAAGAAACATGGGTTCCAAAACCAAAAGTGTATATACCCTCATTAACCATAAGGCTGAGGGTATAATGAAAGTTTTAAACTTTTAGGTGCGTTTCCAGAACGAGTGACTGGGTCATTAATATGATCTAGACTTGGAAAATATTGATTTGTTCGAAGTTTTGGTCAAATCGGATACTCAATTAGGTTCGTATAAGATCTACACACAATTTTGAGGGAGGTACCATAAGGAGTTAACCTCTAAATCCCATTTTCGGATTCAAAGAAAGTTTGACAATGGTATTGGATTCTCCATTGGCGTCATAAGATATTTAAATATTTTCAAAAAAATGGATCCTTTGAAGGTGAGGTCCCAGAAGAAACCAGCCAATAATTATCACATTCGAACACGATATTGTTTTAGTAAAAATATTGGCTTACGTTAAGTTTTGTTAAAAAATTATAATCCATTGGCAAGATATTATACAGGGAGATACCTGATGGAGTGGTCTGATATTTTCTATGTTCGAAATATTACGATTTGCGATGTGGATTAGGTCGGCAACTCCTTTCGAGAGTTATCGTGCGTACCATCCAATCTTATTTAATGGGGACACCCATTCTTGATTTTAAATTTCGACGAATTTCAACCGGCTGGCACATGTTATAGACTTGGCATACATATATTTGAAGACCTAATGAAGAAAATAGATCATCAAAATTTTATTGTCTTGTATTTGTCTTTTGTTACAAAAAAAAGTCCTTCTGTCCGAATCTCAAAATTCCAACGCAATTAGAAATAGTACATATCTGGTTCTGGTATGATCTAAGATTTTTGACTCCACTCGAATATTAGCTAAATGGTGAATCTAAAAAATCAATTTTTGAAAAATTCCCAATTTTCGACTGTAAATTTTGTAGGCTTTAAATGATGGTCTGTATTATAAATATAGCAGAAAGACCTATTAATCGTTTTCTGGAGAAAAAATTGGAATATATATTGCTACGTTATAGCCTATGCTTTAGATCTATACATCAGCACCGGTAGCATCAGCGTCTTGCAGAGTGTGAGTTTGGTCTGGCAAACTTGCTTACTCGGACCCTAGTAGCATCTGTTGGCCAACAATATTCATCTCCGGATTTCAAAACTGATGTCATTAGTTTTATTTTTTTCAAAATGTATTAGTTTTCATAAATATAAGTTTCTCTAAGCAAGGATCGGATAAAAGTGGAAAAAGACGATGATTTCTAGTCTTTTGGGACTCTATCTAAAATCTCCTGAGCGACCTTTTTGTAAAATATTTCGAGGTAAAAAATCTCATATTTTGGTATTTATATTACGGTTCAACAAAAACTTAATTACGCCATAATATAAAATCTTGACCTATGGCGAATTTGTCCTTCTGGGGTCTTAATATACTCATCAAGGTTTTCCATTATCATAAGCAATTTTCCATCGCCCAGACCATGAGCTCGATTTTGTGGCAGATTGCAGATAGTAATAATTATAGCAATAATTTGCAACGTCGGAAAATTTTGGTAGTAGAACTACACCCATCCAGAAGGTCTCTATTTATGTTAATGATCGCTCTAGAGACTTCAATTATAAATCCACCATTATGAAATTTTACACAATGAAGGGAATCTGGCTAAAGAATAACGATGACCATTTTGATGAAGATCGGTCAATTTATAGCGGGTCAATTAGACCCAGACTTCTGTGTGAAAAATTACAAAATTTTTATTTTATGGCACATATATATTTACTCCCGAAGGACATAGACTGGAGAATTCGATAGTATATCCAAGAGGTGTAGTATTTGTGTACTCGGATGTGTGAGTTATACGTCAATACTTACAGGGGTCTACCTTTTCTGAAATTGTTTAGTATTACAGGTCGGAAACGGCGCCCTCATCACTTTGAAATTGTATATGAAGTTCCGGCCATGGTCACGGACGACGCCTATAATTTTTGGTGACGATCAGACGATATTTAAGGATCATTCCTGGAACGAAAACCTTAATTTCGTCAGGTTTTCTAGTCGCTCCAGAGGCATATATTATACTCCGAACATCACAAATTTTACACGGGAAAGGGGTCTGACCAACTAATTAGAATTGATGTTTGTAATAATGATCGGTCTATGTTTAAAGATCAAATGCGCCAAGATTTTTTTTGTGTAAAATACCAATTTTTTTATGCTTATGTTGTAAACTTTTACTCCAAGAAAACAAGATTCGGAAAATATCTCAGGGTAAGAAAAAGGAACTGTTGATCTCCAATCGGTCAAGAAGGGGTAAATATCAGGAAATATTGCCCATGCAGAAAAGATGGAACTCGCAGAATTTTAGAGCCTGAAATATGTGTAGAGTATCATATGGTCGGCCCGCCCGACTATACTGCTCCGCTCACTGGTTTTTATTTGTCTCAGATTCCGACACCAGTATATTTGACCGACTTTGAAATCTTAAATATAAATTTATAAAGTAAGCATATTTGAAGAAAATGTTTAATTCTGCAGAAATAGAAATGTCCTTTTGTTGGATCCTGTCATTACAAGGCTATAGTCGAATTCGACTATTTGTAAAATAATTGTATCGGTTTTAGTTTCATGCTCTTCTCCCGATTATATTTCGCATAGAACACGTGGTTGGTAGAAGTCGATATTTAGCCTAAAATAATTTTTTCGGTGTTGAAATGTTTTGCAAAAAAAAAAAATATTTCGCTACAGTTCCAAAATAAATGAAGAAATGTATAAGCAAGTATTGAAGAATATTCAAGACCATTTTTTGGAAATCCAAGGGCGTAACATATATAATATGTTCTTTTGAAAGTAAAAAAATAAGCAATGGATGACTATTAGACATAGAAATAGAAGGGTATTCAAAATCATGTTGAGTTTTCGTTGACAAATCGAGAATCAATTCTATGGCATTGAAAGAATTTGTCCTCTTCTATTCATGAATTGTTAACAGAATGAATGACATGGTTTAATTCATGGTACTTCAGAACCATTCATTAACAAGAACTTAGTTAATATTTTAAGACAAACAAATAACCTTCTTCTTAGCAATCGCAACAAATTTGAACACTTGTGACTAAAAATAGTTTTAAACTCCGTGTGAAAAGAAAGTTAGAGAATTTAACTGACCTACTGCGTTAAACTTTAACAATGACTACAATGATGGCAAACCGTCAAGTGAGGTCGTCTTTGTTCTGGAAATAAATATAATGAAATGGAAGAATGAGAAACGTCAAATGCCAACAATATGTCAAGCAGATTTTTTGCATATTCTTCTATTTTGCTTTCTTTTTTTTTTTTTTTTGGTAACCAACTGAGTACTGAAGAGTGGGACTTTTGTTCACTCAAGTGTTGGCCATTCGAAGTTGTTTTGTTGCAAATAAAAATGCAATCAATATAGGATCGAAGTTTTTCAGACTGAAGAGACTCTCAAGTGGTTGGGCTCAAAGGGGGGTGGCACAACAAAACGAAGTTCCATTGCAGAGCTATTATATGTGGAAATCTAAAAATAGTCAAGTGGTCAGCTAACAACTCGACGGGCTGCAATGATAGTTTCTATTCTTCAGTCATTTGTGTATAGCTCAGCCAATAATTAAAGGACAATATCGAGCATTGCAAATACACCCACACACAAATAGCACAGCAATGGTTGCAGGACATACAGAGGATCAGCATGTTCCACAAGTGTTCATTTCAGCCAACAGAAAGAAAAACAACAACAACACACACTCCTTTGTCACACGTTGTGATATTTAAAAAGCAACCATGATAGTGAGTTTAAATATCCTTGAATATACAATGTCCTGGTTAGTTGTCGATTCCCACACAGCAGGTACTTGCATTGCTGGTTCGTTCACATCCCGCTATTGTCTTTTGCTCGCTGTTTCCTTTTTTGTGTGACATTTAAAACATTCATAGATACTTGAAATTTGGCGGGATTAATTCATTGTCCCGAAACCATTTCATTGTGACTAACACTTCATTCAATGTCCTTTAAAGAATGAACATTTTCAAATGAATTAAATCAAAATCAAGCTGTGACATACAATGCCCTCGCATTCAAAATAGGCAAAAGAGAAAAAACTCAAATGCAATTGAAAAAATAAACGAAAATGAAAAACCATTCAATGGCATTTACATTGACATTTTGGTCGAATCTTGTTGAAGTATGAAAATCGCGTGCCTGGCCAGTGTCCAGTCTTTACACTCACTCCTTTTTGAAACATCCACTCTTCACAATCACTCCTAAAGGACATTTTTCTCTTTTAAATTAATTATAAACATTCATTTATGAGAAATTTTTTCTCCTTTTCCCTTCCCTGCATCCTTCATCTTATCAAGCCCAAAATCTAATTAATCAAATTTAAAGTACCTACCACCCCTCTTTTTCCACACATCTCAAAATTAATAAAATATTTCCACTAATTTTGTTGCATTTTTCTCAATCCTTTGCCAAAGGGGTTAATTAATTCATTTGTTGCTTCTCCTCTTTCGGGTTGGGTCCTTTGTATATTTAATTAATGGTCAGTTTGTTATCGATGATTTGATTACATTAAAATAGGTGGCAATTTGCTACCTGGAAAATCCTTTGTATTTTTGCCAGGAAAATGTAACCCTTTAAAAAATTGTTGTGCGGAAAAAAGGATTTCTTGTTGTGAGGATCATTTAATAGATGTCATTTTATCGATGGTCATTTATAAATAAATGACTTGTGGCACGTGTATCTATTAGTACTAGTTGCAAGGGGCTGAATGGCTGGACCGTAATACGCAATAGGATCATCAAAGACAAGAAATCAATATTGGTTAGTTTTCATCGAACACTAAATAAATGTCTACGAACACTAATAAATTTCGTATAAATTGCAGATTTTGAAAGAACTTTCGGATTAACGTAGTCCTTATACCGGAATCTCTATTTTTATTTTTATAGACCGAATGCGGAGTTTTCTTAGAGATTCTCTAAGTGATAGGGGATTTGCCTAAATTATAAGGAATCGTTTTTTAGAAAATGTGAGAAGTAGAAGATTAATGATTAATAACAGAATGGACGAAAAAGCTCAACAATTAAAGGACATTTCCACCGTGATTTCTTGGTAAAGGGTATAAATAATATTAAAAATGTTCACTCAAATTGGATTTAAGACTATGGGCTTATTAACCGATCTTTGAACTAAATCCACTTCCGATATTTTGGAGTTGCAAATGATAAATAATTGCCTGGAAAATTATAATGAGTGTATATATGTGCCTTTTACATATAAAGTACTATCCAGCGTACTGTGTGAACGAGTGAATCCAATGGTCAATGACATTATTGGGCCATACTAATGCGGCTTCAGGCCTGGAAAATTCAACCGTGACCAGATTTTCACTCTGCGCCTGGTCCTGGAAAAGACCCACGAAAAACACATTGACACAATCCACCAATTCATCGGCTAAAAAGCCGCATTCGGCAGCCCTATCCGTTCAGAGGTGTTTAGAGCCAAGTCTGCGTTCGACATTCCTGCGAGCGGTTACAGCCACCATTGAACAAATTGAGAAGGAGTCTGCCAAAGTGGGTCTGGCAGTAAATGACGAGAAGACCAAGCTGATGGTATTAACGCGCAAGACGTCCAGTAGACTCGGACCAACTGTGAATCCGCCATAAATAAATCTAATGACATCAGTTTTGAAATTCGGAGAAGAATAGTGTTGGTCTATGTAAGCAATTAAGAAACAAGGCCCCCTCTCGCCAGAACAAACACACACTCTACAAGACGCTGATATTACCCGTGCAGTTGTATGCACAAGCAGATAATGTAGCTCTTGAAGTGTTTGAGAGAAAAATTCTCCGAAAGATCCATGGGCCGATCTGCGTCGACGGTGAATATCGCCGTCGAATGAACCATGAGTTGTACCATCTTTTATTGGACATCGACATAGTCAGACGTATCGAGCTGCTAGGTCATGTTGTGAGAATGGATGAGGATGCCCTCAGCTCAAATAGCATATAAATGCGATTCAACTAATGGATCACGTAGAAGGGGAAGGCTACGAATACGATGGAAAGATCAAGTGGAAGACAACATCTCGGAGCATGGTCTATCAAATTGAAAAAGCTGTGCACAAGATCGACGCGCCTGGAAATCTTTTTTAGGGTCGGCTTAATATGTGCCTCATCTAAATATCTGTTTCTTTAACCAAATCCGATTCAGAAATTTCCGATTCGATTTAAAAATCGTCGTTCGCCCTTCTAATTGGCTTGTCAATTTTATCCAAACTCTGCACATCGTAATATTCCTTCCTAACTTGAATAAAGTTCAAAATAAGTTCGTGCTGAAGAATGTTAAAAAGGAAATCAAACTTGAATCGAATAATATTTAAATATCATGCGAACAGTAACGACCTGGAAAAAACTATCCAAAATAGAGCATACAATTCAATAACGATATCGTCCGGTCTCAACGGAAATTTTTCTATATATCTTATCTTTCGATATGAGCTACATAATCGATAATGCATAGAGAGAGATAATACATGCCCACCATTCGTCGGTGCATATCGCCATTGGTTAAGCGGTTCATCAGGTATATTGGGTAATGTGGCTTTACAAAGGACTTTGGCATTTTTAGGAAATCTTGGACATACTCCATAACGACAAGATCTGCGCCATCTGAAATGAAAATCCTTAAAATTTGAATTCTTTTCGATCCCAAGTTTTGTGATATTCCTTTCAGGACAATTATGGCACCAATTAAGTAGAAACCATATATCGTCATATATTTTTAAAGAATTCGTCCTACCAATGATTATTTAGATGTCAATATTCTTCAAAGTTGTTTTATTTATTTTTTTTTTAATTTAATTTAATTTATAATGGATTCAATTAATCATCTAATGTACATTTTTTTCTCGCAATACTGCTTCCCAGTTTCAAAGTTGTTACAGTCATCCCTAAGTTAACTCCTCCAATTGGTTTATTCCTTTAAGTTTTTATGGTCCATATAGAAGTCCACTACAAAAACTTGAACCAATTTTTGTTTTAATATTTTGAAAATCCCAGCTAATTAAGGAAACATCAGACCAACTATACAAACATGTTTTCCCAACTAAATTATAATCCTCTATTATATAATTTTTATGATGCCAATAACTTTTGAAACCATAGCTCCCAATATACTCGTTTCTTCTTCCTCCTCAGCATCAAAACTTGCATTCTTACGATTTAATATTTGTCAATGTTTACTAATGTTTATCCTCTAATACGCTCAAATGTCCTTTTTTTCTAATTTTTTTCATAATCCGCTTATTAGTCCCATTGATGGATTTTATTACCACTTTCTCACACAGAAGAAAGAAGGTAACAAGGCAGAAAGAAGTTTTCGTTTGGTATTTTGTAAATCTTACCTCAGGATAGGATAGAAGTACAAAAATAAACGCAAGATGTTTGATTTACATTTCATCTCATCTTTAATATCATCATGAAGATGGCAGACAGCATCTTTAGTTGATTCCCATATTACCTGAATGTCCAACATTCCAGTTTACTATCCCATGCGCATACATACAGCCAGCCTCACATTTGAAGCTTTGCATTTTTGTTGTTTAGGCGTTTAAATGCAAAAATGTTGTTGTGAACCCTTGTCACATAAATTTGTAATTGAATCACCTACGGTTTTTACTTAAAGAATGAAAAAAAAAATGAACAACATTCAACTATCCCCCTGTCCGGACTGCCTACCTATTCTGATCCTGACAAACATACACACACACGACTGCCGCTTGGCTCAACTTACCCATCACCCAATTCTTGTAGCCTTAAATGACTCCCTCCCTCCCTCCTTACCCCTGTCTTTGAGACAAAGTCATGTCATAACTTTGATTTGAAACAACAACTAAAACAGGACGATGAAGAAGACGACTGGGAAAAGGGGAAAACTACCACATCACGCAATGGCCGAAATATCAACTGTCAGTCTTAATGTTCCTTAAGGAAATTCATTTTTTGGAAGATCAACAAAAAAGGATTTGAACAACAACAAAAATTAGATGTTGAGGTAAAAGTGTCCTTTGGCTATGCCGCCTGTTCGGGCCTGCCATTTAGTTTTAATTTGGTTATTTGAGCTATTTTCTCACCATCATCCTTCGAAGGGACATCATGGGGATGTTGGTTGTCTATGAAATTAAATTGATAAGACATGTTTATTGCATCCTTCGTTCGAAACTACATGGGGATTGTCCTGTATGTTTTTGTTTTACCTCTTTTTTTAATTTGGAATATTAAATGGAGATCAAAATTCCCATAATGAAATTGTGAAGGATCTACTTTTTGTCAAGAGTTGACAAGAAACATGCAACTGCTTTCAGCGGGATAATTTTTTTAATTTTGTTTCCTTAATTTAATTTGCATATATATTTTTTTAACAGAGGGCAGATGAGACACAGATGTCAACATAGGCATGCTGTGGGATGCGAAATTTTTGTATATACCCTGCACTAAAAATGTATTTACTAGAAATACTCAATTATATTCATTGAAAAAAATATCTTTAAAAATCCACGTATATTTCGAATCCTTGAAAAATATCTTTAAAAATCCACGCCCATTTCTGGTCCTTGAAAAAATATTTTTAAAAATCCACGCCTATTTCTAGTCCTTAAAAAAATATCTTTAAAAATCCACGCCCATTTCTAGTCCTTGAAAAAATATCTTTAAAAATGCACGCCTATTTCTAGTCCTTGAACAAATATCTTTAAAAATCCACGCCTATTTCTAGTCCTTAAAAAAATATCTTTAAAAATCCACGCCCATTTCTAGTCCTTGAAAAAACATCTTTAAAAATCGACGCCCATTTCTAGTCCTTGAAAAAATATTTTTAAAAAATCCTCGCCTATTTGTAGTCCTTGAAAAAATATTTGTCATTCATTTTAATATGGGATTGAAAATATATTTAATATCAGATTGATAATTCCAAAATCCACCTTCGCACTTCCACACGCATATCTGACTAAAATCACCCATTATCCTTCCAAATAATCCTTACAAATTAAATAATTTATCTTTCATGAAAATAGCTAGGATATCAGTTCATTTCACAAATATAAGTCGAAAATAAATGTATTCATTATCCCCACACAACAATAGGAACTAATTCATCAATGGGAATTACAACTCAATTTTCCAACTAATCATATATTCATAATAATGCAGTTGCTGCTGTCGATATTTGTGATGATTGTTACATTATTCTGCTCTATACACATTCCAACACGCATGCATACGCACACACACACTCCCATATACACGCCTTTTCTTGTATAGAAAATTCGAGGAGTAATATTCTATTCAAACTACTATCGAGCAGTGATCGATGACCCAAGATAATCAGATTTTCTTCAAATGCTAGAACTAGTCGATGGTGCTGCTGCTTCTTCTTTTCCTTTTTCCTATATGTTTATAGCCCATAATTAAATATTTAGACAATAACAATTTTTCTCAAGGCTCCTATGAAACAGGAATCACGTACATTTTTTAACGATACTCATTTTTACCTGTCGACCACAAACAGCCGAAGAAGAAGAAGACGACGTAGCGGAGTATAATGCCAAGAAGCCAAACAAAGAGGATTTTCTTTTAATAATTTTTAATCTTCGGCTTCCACGTATTCTTATTATTGACTTTTCAAACCAATGTTTTGGTTTGCCAGCATAAATATTGTAATATTTTACGGCCAATCCAACCTGTAATGCAAAAAGAAACCCACACAATTGTAAAATTTATGGACGCTGCACTAGCCGAATGAAAATGATGTAGACAGGTCGACCGGTCATTGTTTCAGGGATTGCTATCAAAAAAAAACCCACGAAAAACGCCTTCCAAACTGAGGCAAACAATTGTGAATTGAAAAATTGCAAAAATAAGAAATAAAACCCACACTTGTTTGGATTTATCCAAATGTGGGTTGATATCATCCTGTAAATCTTCATCTTCATGGTGCTCCTCTCCGTCTTCTCATAGGAGTTGCCCTTAGCCTTATTTCCAAAAGACAAACCAAACCACAAGTAATAATTAGTGGAATTTCCTTTGCGAGTGAAGTCTGTAGACTTCAAAAGAAGTCAGTTAGTGGTATTAGGATTAATGCCTCTTAGATTCGTCGGAAAATGACTAAGACATATAATTACTATATTTGTTATAATGGCGTTGGTGGTATTGAGGTTAAGATCTTTAAATTGAATGATTCTAGTTTTAATTAGACATTGAAAAGAAATAATGTAGGCCACTTGGAAAATTGCGTGGGAAAGTGTAGAAAGGAACTTGGTGTATATAGATATTCATATTTTTAATATGAAAAACAGTAAGGATGAATCCTTCCTCCATTATAGAAAAGTTCGGTATATGTAGGATGTGTTCATATAATGCACAACTGAAGATGTTTAAACCCAACTTGACACATTTGTGACCTTTTTCTTTTATTGTCCATGAAAAAATATTTTTAACAAAATCCACGCATATTTCGAGTCCTTGAAAATATTTTTAAAAAATACACGCCAGGAAAATCCTAGAAAAATACGGCTCGAGCCTATAAAAGTATGTATAACTTGATAAAAATCGCCAAACAGAAAATTTATAATATAAAACCCGCTTGGGCACAACCCCATATAACGGTCTCGCCCAATTTCAAATATTTATAGGTCCTGACCGCACTTTCCATTACATATAGCCGTTTAAGGTCGTAGTCGAATTTTTTCTCAAACCATAAATAAATATGGGTCCAAGTTTTCATAGTCCTCATATAAAACTACCGCGGGAATTTACATATTTATTGTTGTTAGCGTAATTTGTCTTTTGGGATCCCAATTTGGGAACAATGTCTCTATGGTCCAGATTTTGTCATGACTTCCCTATAAAGACTCGTCGTGATGTTTGGTATTTCCAAGCGATTTTTATACCTTTTGATTTGTGACTAATGAGGGTATATATATATATTGGTTTTAGATCCCATGTTTCTTTGGACCTAACCCGTTTTAAACAATTTTGAGTCGATTTACAAATGTCCGTCTGTCTGTCTGTCTGGCCGGCTGTACATCATAACATTTCTTCCAAATTTAGTTAAAGTTCGAAGATGGGGAATATCGATTCATCACAAAATGATCAAAATGGTTCTAAAATTAATTTTATAATATCATGCGATTTGAACCAAATTTTGTACAACATATTGGTTTTACTAAGTCCAGATCATGAACGAAGATGGGAGCCATTGGTCCACTGCTTTTAGTGCCTCCCCATTAATTGTCAATATTTCCAAATCCAACATTAGGCGAATATAAAGTCCAATTTAAACCAAACTTTGCACAACGAACTTCTTCAGATACCTCCCCACAAACGGTCAACATTTTCAATATCAGTCGAACGAACTATCCAATTTGAACCAAACTGTGTACAACCTATTATCTTTACCAAGCCTAGATCAAGTCCGAAGATGGAACACTTTGGTCCAATCCTTCTGGTACCTACTCCACAAAGTATCAATATTTATAAATACAAAATAAGGCGAATCGAATGTCCGATTTGAACCAAGCTTTGCACAACATATTATCTGTACCATGCCTAGATCAACATATTTCTATCAAGCCTAGATCAAGCTCTTTCCTTCTGGTACCTCCCTCACAACGGGTCAATATTTCATAAACTTGAAAATTAGATTTGAAGAGAATTGAATAACGCAATTTATTTAAATTAAATCGGAAACTTCTTTGATAAAAACATATACCTTATATAAAGCGAATAATAGAACCTGCGTGTAATTCTGAAGACCTCCGCAAACCATAGGCCAAGGGCACTTTTTACTTGTTTGTTATTTAGGTTTCTCAGAAGGTAAATCATTCAGACAGAAAATATTCAATATAGGCCCAAGTTTGGGCATAACCCCATAAAACGACATCTTCTGATTTTTTGGTATTTTATGGATCCTCACAACATTTCTTAATCGAAGTGGCTGAAATTTTTCATTTAGGATGCTAAATGGTGAAATTCTCACAATTTTAACACAACCATTTTACTATTTTTATTAAAAACCTAACCTCATTTTCGTCATCAAAATTTTTTGAAGTTCATCATTTATGGTTCTCAGAGTATAGGGTACATAATGTATTCAGATATCGTCCGATTTGAGGTATTCTAAAGGTCCTGGTTCCCTGTTCCTCACAATAAAAATAATATTGGGGGTCAGTGATTTGACAGGGACCTCAAAAAGGATCGATCCATTTTGGATATTATAATGGTCCTATACGGGGTTTCTTCGCAAAAATGCTATCTAAGAATTATCCTTTTTTAGAAATTTGGTTCTAGATCCAACTGTTAATATACCAATATTTATATATCGTTGAACTTTATCAATCTAGCTATGCGTGTCCGCCAGTCTGTCCTTTTATTATTATAAATTGGAGAGATTGTATTTAGGTTTGTATGGTGGATTTAGTTCCGGTCAAGAATAGTGAAATGTTTTCTGAAGATCGATTTATATGCTAGATCCAGTGGTGCTAATACACGTTTTTGTATCCTGTATAGTTCTTCATATTAGGATTTTATATATCTCCCAAAATCATAATTGGGAATATTGAAATATTTAATTTCGAAAATGTTGACATGAAGTTGGCGTCGTTTGTCCAAGGACTTAATGAAAAGCAACAAATATTTCAAACAATTATTTTTTTATAAAATTTTTAGTTTACAGACATGTCAATCATGTACCCGGAAAACCAATTCCGACAAAAAATGGCAAAATATTTACCTAACCTCTGATTAACTTCTGGTTCTAAAATTTAACATTTTTAAAATTAAAAATCTAGGACAGGTTGTTGGTTTTAGATACTTGACAATTGGTCATATTTGTAAATGTTATGAATTAAAAAAACGAGGACAGGTTGTTAGTTTTAGATATTTGTTGTTGTCTTCCTAATTTGAATTGTTGTTTTCTTTTTCACTTTTTTGTAATTTTTATGACAATGGCAAATATATTTTCTCAGCAAATATTAATACAAAACAAAAATAGAACTAACAACCTAAAAAAAACTGTATCCGAAAACGAAACCTTGGGGACGACGTTCTACGTGGTGATATCCTCCTGGATCAGATAGCTAGGTTCCCACATTTCTATACTATCTTCTCTTATAAGCAGTTATGTGTGGGTATGCATTTGTAGGTACGCCGTGCAATCTAAAAAAAAAGAGATATTTCTTCTTGTTTTATTTTTTTTTTTTATTAGATGGACAAACATTTGAATTGTATATAGCAGAAGCGGCATATATTATATCCGTTTTTGTTTTAATGTATGAAGGTATTTATATTTGTACATTCATTGGATCGTTTTTCGGGTATTCTTTTTTTGTTCCTCGATATATTTGAAGTATAACTGATAACAAACTAAACTAACAACGAATGGACGCACGATTGTGCAGCAATCGTAGAGCGAGGGGGAAATCATATCCCAAAAAACGGCCTTACAACAACAGTAAAAAATTGTATTCCCGACAAACAGAGAGCTGAAAAATGCAAACAAACCTTAGATTTTGTTTTACTGTCCACAAAAAAACTGAATTTTTATTTCCAAAATCTTGAACCTTTTTTATTATTTCTGTTGTTGTTGTTGTTCTGTGGAGGAAATGGAATACGTGATGTGTTTTTCATAAAGCGATCGTAACTCGAGATGGTGGAGTAAAAGAATTTGAGCCAAGCTAAAGGTATTAGTTTTATTCCATTATTATTTTTTTTATTTTAGATATGACAATGTTGCATTTTCCCAGAAAAAGAAGAAGAATACAAAAATATCACAGATAACTGGGGAGAATGTCACACAGGGTATAAGTCTACAATATAAAGACTTGGTAATAAAGTCATCCAAACAAAACTTTTTAAGTATTTCCAACAAAAGCAATTTCTAAGCCACTTAAAAGAACTGCAATATTCACAACTTTTTACAACAAAAGAAAACAAATTCCTCTTTTGTTAATCCCATTTTACAACAAAAACGTTGTTTTACATTTTTTCTGAAATGAACATGAAAATGCCTTAATTTCTTTTGGATAATTATGTGAGGGAGTGAGGATTTTTTATCTTTGTCAACTATTCACATGAGGGAGGGTGTAATGTGGTACATGAAAAGATGAAGGGGGAGTTGAAATAAGCGGGTTCTTTACAAGATTGAATGCGTTCTTTATTTCCCTTTGTTAATTTGCTGCAGCAATTCAATTCACTTGTAAATGGATTACAATAACAATGGGTAAATAAAAATGCATTTTAATTTTTTTTGTATTCAACATATTTACAGAAGTACTGCACAATGGGCGAAGTTTTCTTTCATACAAAATTAATATGATAATAATATAAAGTGTACACATTGGTCTGTGAATTGTCTCCCAACCATAAATTATAAGAAATAGGTCAAATTTTTAGGGTAGACCCCATAAAACGGTAACCCCCCAATTTTGGTATATTGGGGAGACTTTATTATAATTAGACAGACAATCTTCCTACTTGACATATGTTTGGGGATATGTCTCATGTAAGGGTATCGACCATTACTCGGCATTTTCATTATTTTGGACACGTTTTTCAACCGAATTGGCCATAGTTTGCTTTTTTGCATCAAATTTTCTTAATAACAACTTATCATTTTAGTCCCCATGTAAAAGTCCAACAAGATTTTACCCTACCTCATGGCGGAGGATACACAAATTTTGGGCCCACCGAACTTTACGTTTTTTTTTCATGTTTAGAAATTAAAACACGTTTTTCAACCGAATTGGCTATAGTTTGCTTTTTAGCATCAAATTTTCTTAATAACAACTTATCATTTTAGCCCCATGTAAAAGTTCAACAAGATTTTACACTACCTCATGGCGGAGGATACACAAAGTTTGGGCCCACCGAACTTTACGTTTTTTTCATGTTTAGAAATTAAAATTTTGTCTTCGAACTTTTCAGTTTTTAACAAATAAAAAAAGTCAGTTAATGTAGCCAACAGATATATACTTTCAGCCTATGGCTTGCGGAGGTCTTTGGAATTACACACATGTTTTACGATTCGCTTTACGTAAGTTATATGTTTTTATCAGAGAGGTTTCGGACTTAATTTTTATCAAATCGTTTATTCAATTCGCTGGGGGGAGGTACCAGAAGGATAGGTCTCAATGGGTCACACTTTCGGACTTGATCCAGAAGCAGTGGACCAATGAGTCCCATGTTCGGACTTGATTTAGTCTTGGTAAAGATAATGGGTTGTACAAAGTTTGATTCAAACCAAATAGTCCATTCGCATGAAATTATAAATTTTTTTTTTTGCGAACATTAACAAAGTTTGGAAAAAATATTACAATATTCAAAGTTTCGATGAAATCGAAAGCTATCGTACCCACCCACATTTTTGCGGTATCAAAAATCATTAGCCATAAGACTATGTGTATACAAATGTAAACCTATATTCCCAATCGTACCTTTATATTCGGATATGACGCTGTGAGTAATGAAGGCTGTATATAATTTTACATTACCTCCGTACAGATTATTATTATTTTTTTTCTGGAACTTTCTGTGAACTTAAGTCAAGAAAGTACAAAAAAATAAAAACCTGAAGATTTTAAAAACTACAGGACTTCTAAAATACTTCAAATAGGTTGGGTCCTTTACATAGGGCCAACCCACAAATTGACAAGGTTAATTCGGCTCAATTTATGTTGATCAAGTCTATATATTTTGTATGGGACATCTGACGGATATTTTAAGGTGTTCAAATTATATTATAATAATGTTCTAATCCAATATGGGCCAATGTAAAGTATTGGGTAATCCCATTCAATCTTTTTGCTAAATTTGTCGATACAATTTGTATTGGCCCAGCCTAATGAGGGTATGTATATAGACTAATACAATATCGGATTTAATCTTGTTTCAGCCAGCAATACTGGTGTGCATAATAATTCACGAAGGATTATAGGTTATATGTCCACTGCTTCTGGTGTACATATTCGAAATCTTGATCAAATCTTTTATAGACACAATTCGTGTCCTATAAACACAAGGCCTTTCATTCTTCAGGTCCTATGTGAAGTATGAGGTCCTTTCTCGGGTCTCAAACCTAAAAGGGAGACACATAATCTATACACAGTAGGACTTCACTAAATTTTCTATGGGAAGAGTTCTTCCTCGCGCCTTCTTAGCATCCGACTCCATCCATCTCTTTCTAAATCGGATCTCTTTGACCGCTTATTCTTATACCTCCTGGCCCACAATGGTTCAATTTGTGAAAAAAGCTCCCGATATAATATAGACGATTCACTATGGTCCAGTAATCCAATTTTTTAAATAAAAAATGGTTATTACAATGAAGGTGAAAATTACTAGTAATTTGAAGAAAATCATCAAAATTTTTGTATATAGAATCATAACTAAGTTTTTTTTTTCAAGAAAAAAAAAATGAGTTACAAAAACTAGTGCCAAGCCAGATGATATGTTAATGGTTATGACTCCAATCGATGCCTTGTGCAGAATTTTGCGACCATTCGTAAACTTAAGAGTAATTGCCGATAATATAACAATTGTCGTTGAAAATTTAATTTAAAAATTTAATAAAAAAAATTACTTTGACTTTCCCTAACATAGCATGCTGATGATAAAACCTGAAGGTATTGTCTCACCTTTAACCAAATTGGCAACCAATTTGGTATTTCAAATTGTCTAGCACATATTCTTAATCTTTGTGTTAAAATCGGTTTAGATTTTGATAAAGCTCTCATTTATATTTCCGGCAAATTTTATACAAATAGTGCACCGAGGAGCCTATGCTTGTTCGCCCAGCATAAATTCTTGCCCGTACGACTTTTGAGCTTTCTTTATTGTTTATGTTTTGATTTCAGTTTTGTAATCTGCCATTTTCTACACAACCTATTGATTTTGTACTTTTTTCTTGCAGAATCATAATCAACGTCCCCAAAACCCTTAAATATGTCATTTACTTATTTCAAAAACGAATTGCTCTAATTATGATGTCTCTTATACTCTTATACACCAGGAGACAAACCCATAATTTTTATTTTAATATCAAATAGGTATTGCACATTTAAATACATTATTTTACTTATAATAATATACTGTACACATTTTAAAATCTATATTAAATGTCTCTTAATTTTATCATACGATATTCTACATCTTTATTAAAAATTACTTTTCTTATATTTATATTTAAGTCCAATTTTTAAACGCTCTAAGTCCATGAAAATTCGTTTAAAATTGTGAAAAACAAAATTAAAACCAAATGAGATCGTCAAGTAAATTCATGACATGTGTTTTTATTTTGTATTTTAATACCAGTAACGCCATCTAACGGTGATGACATCCGACTTTTCATCTACCTGTTTTGCTATCAGTGTGTGGGTTTAAAACATTAACGTGGGTTATACAACCACATCCCGTTTTAGTGACTAGAATTAGTGACAATCTATAAATTCATATTTAGTTAAGACCGCTCAGCAATGACCCTTCATTGCTCTCCATGTAAATCCTAAAGAGTACAAGAGAGTGAGAACAAACTGAATAGCTAAAATGACTACCTAACTCTCTAACTTCAAAATAAAATAACTATAGTTCGGGTATTAATAATAATAATAAAATTCATTTAATAAGATACTGAAAACTAAACTAAAAAGAAATATTTCAAAACCCATCCATTTTTTTCTAATTACTATCAATTCCTGCTTTCCTTTAATTTTTTAATTGTTCTCAATTCCCCATTGAATGGTTTCTCTCCCACTGTGATATGTAAATGATGCCTTTTCACCCTCATTCTCTTTCACCCACTATTTGGGTTTATTGATAAGAGTATTCCCCCTTTTGAAAAGTTTATGATTTTTTTTTTTTTTAATTTTAATAGTTTTTTATTAATATTGTACAACAGCAGCGTATTCAGCATAGTAAGATTCTATGGAATCTTATGTGTTGTATGCTGCTGACCTTTGGCAAAAGGCAATTGATTTTTTGTTTAATAACGTTTGAGGCTATTGTCATGGGTTTCCGTTGTCGTCTGTGTTCATTAATTCATTTTTTATCAAACATTTAGTGACTTGTCGTCGTGGTCATTGCTAAGAGTTTTTTTTTCACTTTCACAGATTCTAAAACTAGGGGAGAGCCAGCCAGCGGACCCCCATTCAAACATTTATGTTATTGCCTTGGTCTGTGGTCCCAGACCAATATTGATATTGTCAATGTCGTTTGTTTTGACATTTATGGCAGAGCGCTTTCAAATGAAATTTATCAAAATAAATTAAATAAGAAAGCAATCTATGCCAAAATAAATTCAATTTTTTTGTGTGGCAATTTTTTAAAATTAATAAAAAAATTAAAATTTGTTTCTGTTTCCTCAGAACTGTAAGGTGTTTCCTGAGCCACTGCTCATCCTGTAATGAGTTTGTATGTAAAAGAAAATTTTCAAATTTTCTTTTGAGCAAAAAAAAACAAGAGAAAATCACATGCCCAGAGAGTTTGGTTGTTTTTTTATCTCTATGGTCGTTTGTTCTTCTTTGACCAGATTTTGGCGCAATTTTTCTTTCCTTGACTACTCTTCTCACTCTCTGCCTCTTCCTTAAATGGGCTCTGGTATTTCTTCCTTTATATCGATCCTTTCACACTTCGTTTTATTGTTGTTTTTTCTTCTTTAACTAAGATTTGTCCTGTGTGTTTCCTGTTGTTGCTAAATTGTGTGCGTGTTGTTGTTGCTGCTGCAAATTTAACTCGTGTTGTTGCACTTGGTATATTGTAGTTGGTAGCCTACAGTGATTTTACACACCCCTCCCTGAGCCGTTTTTCCTCCGTTTTCGTTTTTGGACTGTGTGTCTGGTGGTTTACTTGTGTGTGTCCCTAAGATACACCATTGTTGTTGTTGTTATTGTAGTCCTGATTTCCAACTGATTTTGCGCGCGTTATTTTTTTTGTTCCTCTTGGTCCTGTTATGAATCTTTCTTTCGTTCGCTCTTCCTTGTCGTGTCCAGTGCATGTGCGTAAAAGTGTGTGTGTGCATTGTTTCGTTTCTTGTACATGTCCTCGTGTCATCTACCCAAGAGAGGCACACTTTAACTCAACTCTTGTGTCTGTTCGTCGTATTGTTGTTGTGCTTCTGATTGCATTGTTATTGTTTTTTGTATTTTTTGCTGTCTTAAACAGTTAGTCCTTGTACAAATCATGCCACGAGGAGAGTGTTTTGTTGTTATTATTGTTTTTTCTTGCCGATGATATTCTTTCCCAATCAGCTGATTCAAGGTTGTCCTTTTTGTTTGTTGGTGGGTAATTGTTGTTGTTATTGTTCGTTTTTGTGTTCATCTCTCTCCTCCTTTGAGTTTATCTACTCTGGGAATGTATCTGTTGTTCAGTTTCTTTTCTAGTTATGTTTTAACTATCTTTGGTGTGGTTTATACCTATTATGTACTCATTTTCTTTTTAATGCTATTATCTGTGATTAATTTCTCCTATTTTCATTAATTCTCCTATCTGATAAGTATTTATTTTCTTTTCGTCATTTCACATGATTCCGATTATTGGATAATAGTTTTCATGTATTATGTGTTAAACTGGCCAAGACTATCTTTTGACCCCTCTCGATTTCCCCTTTAGCTCCTACAAATTATCTTTCTACTTTTTGAGTAATTTTATATGTATTCAAAAGATTTTATATTATTTCTTATTTTATATTAAATTAAAATTAAAAAAAGAAATGATTTTTAAAGTTCTCTCATTTTATTCTCTCCTTTTCTCTCAAGTTTTTATCCGCCTCATTTTCTCGGTTAAAAATAAAGTGGGGATATAATGAAGCATAGGAACTAAGGAAAATAATTGTAAACTCTATTTTAAATAAAAGTTATGAATTAAGAAGATTTTTATTAAAGTAATATAAATTTGCAGGACCCAGACAAGATTCTCTAAATTATTTAGAAAGTAGGGTTATGCAAATAATGAGAGATTATTTAGAATATTTTTTGAAAGTCTCCTTAAAAAACAGTAAATGAATTTCATATATTTCATATATATATTTTTTAGTTCAGAAACTATATATTTCAGAGACTTTTTGGATCAGACAGAATATTCTGACTTAAAAATAAAATATGGTTATGTTGAAAAAATAAGGTTATGTAGACAATTTAAAAATATTTGGAATTTAAGAAATTAATTTTTATTATAAAATATTTTAGAAGCTTTTTTGACCAGACAGAATATCATCAGTTTAAAATAAAATAGGGATAAGTTGAAAAAGTGAGGTTATGTAGACAAATTGTTGAATGACTAGGTTTTATTTTAAAATATTTGTAATTTAAGAAATTTATTTTTATTATAGGTAAAAATAAAGATAAATGAATTTGTCGACTCCAAAAAACACCCATATACACCTATAAAAGATAATATGACGATGATTTTTTGAAATGTGGGAGAAGCGAATTTTGTAGTTTTTTAGGATTATTTTAATAATACTTACATTCGTGATTGTGATAAATAGGTGAGGTTGATTTAATATTATGGCCCGCCCTAACTTCTATGTATTAAAAATTTTTAATATAATTCGTGAAGTAGTTGTATAACCCTCCTTCAGGCTTAAAATCAAATTCCAATTTTTTTACAAATGTAGTTCAATGTGTTGTTAATATGGATGTACGTATGTTTGTTCTGTCATCCGGCATTTATGGTGCTTCAGCAGCAAGAAAAAAAAGAAATATGACGACAAAACTTGGACTTTGCTATAAAACTTGGTGTGCCTCTCTTGTTTCTGGCTGCCATTTGGGGTTATTTTACATATTTATGGGACACCATCGTACATATGTACATGCATATAAATATTAAGGAACATAATGTACGCCTTACAAACTAATCCCAACCATTAATTTGTTTTAATTATTCAATATTTTTATGATCATTTAGTTTTTAACCCTTCAGAAAAGTAATAAAAAACATATGTGACACACAACATTCGTCAGCATGGCAGCCTGGCACATAAACAAAAAATTGCATTTGAAATATTTTATTTGGAGGATGACAAAAATTATAATGGATTTAAGAAAAATTAATATCCCAAGATCAAAAGCATTGTGTGGAAATAGCCCACAATGGCTTACAGAAGTCCAAAGAATAAATTAACAGCAATTCGGTTAATCAAAGTGGTCTTTTAATACTGAAAATATTTAAAATTTTTCGAATTTCGGAAAAAATTTTCTAGAAAAATAAAAAATAATGCATTGAATTTGTCCCCCATGTCCTTAAAAAGTGCAAAGAATTAAGAGAAAAATATGGTTAAAAGGTAAAAATGTGTTGAGTATTACTGATTTATTTTATTAATTTTTGCCCATGATATGATATTTCTTTAAATTTTTCGTTTTCCCTTTAATTTTTAATGTTTAAAAATGGAACAATTGTTTTAATTTTCTTGTTTTAAATAATTTTATTTGCTCATAGTTTTGAACAATTTTATTTAATTTATTTAATTATTCTTTTTTTGCAAATGCCTAACATTCCTTATCATCATTTTGGCGCTTTTTTGCATATTTTTTTTTCTTATACTTAGGCCATTATTTCTTCTATACAAATCACACATTTACATAGAATGCTAATCTCAACAACCAAGTGCATACACAATTAAATTTATTATATAGTATAAGAGCATAACAGCAATAACAACAACTACAACTAGTAGAGAAGAGGAGACCCCCATCAGGCACAATGTATACATGTATATACTTGTTCACACAAACTTGTTTTAGTTAAAAGTATTTTTTTCTTCTTCTTCTCATTATTATCCGTACCACCTCCCCATTGATAATGTGTCGTGTCGTCTCGTCTTTTAAGTATGCTGTTGGTGTGTGTATGTGTTGTGCTTTTTTTGCAAAGCAAAATCCTTTTGTGCTCGATGTTCTATAAAGTTTGCCGCTTTTTTTCTTCTTCTACTACATAACTACATTGCAAAAAAAACAAACAAAAAGCGCGCAAAAATCCTCTCCTCTCTATATATTTCTCTCATGCTGCAGAGATTTAACTAAACAAAATATAAATACATTTGTATGGAGGACACCCATAAACTTTTGGGCTTGAGGGGAGTTAAACGTATGTGTGTGTATGTTGAGAGAACACCAAGAAGGAGCTGCTCCATTGTATGATTTGCCAAAGAAGACGAAGAATTTCTTTGTTTGCGCGCAGACTGGCAAAAGCCATAAACCACCAACAATGATCATTGAGAAATAAAAAGCACAGCAAAACAAAAACACAAACAGCCCACCACGGCAGTTGCGGCAGCAGCCGCCGCCACCGCGACAGCTAATAACAACAAATAATACTCTAACTTTTTTTCTTTGAGGTTGAGGACAACCAACAACAAACAGCCACATTGCCCGGCAATATATTTCTCAAGAAATTCCAAAGTTTTGCCAGTTACCTGAGTATGTTTCTTTAGCTCCACCAATCAACCAAGAAATCATGGTCCCGATTCTCATGATCATCATCATCTTGTTCTTCGTTGGCTTTACTGTCCCCAACTTATTTGCTTGTCGCATTCGGTTCATTGATTCGTGATTTGTTTGTTTTCGTGTATTGTGTGTGTGCAAAAGTGTGTGTATGGTGTTGGGGAGCCTTATTTTTCTCCCCCCAATTTGCAAATGTGTGTGTATGTGAGCACTGGGCTTCACTGGATTGCCGGTATAAAAGCTTGCGCGCCAAAAATTGTTTGGCATTCCCAAAGCCGCAGCCTCCAAGTGATTACAGCAAAGCAAAAAACAACTCGTCTTCTAGTTGGGGGTTTCTTTTTTGTGTTCAAGGATAAAGTGGATTTCTTATAGCCAGACAAATTGCTATTGTATGTACCAAGAACAAGCAGAAGTTCTAATAAAAATCAAAGTGAAAAGAAAAAATTGGGATCCTTCAATATCAATTTAATTCTAGTGTTAAAATCTGAGATTTATTCTTTTTTTTCAATACCATTTTTGTGTATACCCATATTCCCCTTTTTCCTCGGTGTAAGCTTAAAATCCATTACACTTGTTCCATAGACGATCCTCTGGTCTGTCCTGTTGGCTCATTCATTGTTGTTGTTGGACCATGGAATCTTTTTCAATTCCTTTCATTTCACTCGTAACAAAAACAAAAATCATATGGTTTTTGTTGTTATATTCATTTTCGTTGTCTTCGTTTTTCTCAGCTCATCATCTCATCTCTTTGCCGCTGCTGCTTCAAGTAAAAAATTCTTCTTGTATTTTTTTTTCATCTTCCTTGGCTGGCTGGGTATCTGACTGAAGAGCGGTGGCGGTGGCAACAATACTTGCTTTAGCCTTCTATATTCCCTTTTTTCCAACAACAACAACATCTATTGGTGTTGTTTTTGTTTTCTTTTTTTTTATTTTCTACTACAACAAAATATTCTGTCGAGCAATCCTTAGAATGGAATGCCCTTTCTTTTTCTTTCCCATTGCAATTGTTGTTATGCTCTCTTTGATAGCAGTATTATTTTTCTGTTGAGCCACACACTCTTCCCTCTCTGTCTCTGTGTATGGTATGTGAGAACAACACACAGCTGATTGCCAACTCACTGAGCTCAGTGGCAGAGTTATTTGTTGTTGCCGCCGCACTGCGAGAGCCATACACAGTGTATGTGTGTTGTTGTGTGTATGCACAACGGTGGTGGGTTTATCGATTGTTGAGCAGGAGCAGAGGTTTTGCATTGCATTGGCTGCGTTGACGTCGTGTATATAAACCGCCGTTGCCTCAGCAAAGTCAGTCATTCGAGTTTGTCTTCTCTTCAGCAACGTTCAGCAGCAGTAAAGCAGCATTAGATCTGACTTACTACTGCATTTGAAACAAAAAATCATTAAACATAAAATTATTTGGATTAACTAAACAAACACAAAAAATTATGCTTAAAAACATTTGATAACACAAATATCAAATAAATTTGCAATATGAACTATTCTTAACACACCGCCACACATACAAAGAGACATACACTACTCTTAACAAAAAATAAAAAAATTGTGCATTATTATAAACATTTAACAAAAAACAAAAACAATCGCAAGTGAAAATTGTGTTTTAACAATTTTACAAAAACCAATTTAAACATTTTCATCAACACACATTAAAAACCAACACACACAAACACACAATGTTGTGGGAATCAATCATTGAAGAATCCGGAGATATTGCCATGGATTACCAAAGGTAAATATCAACAACAACAAGCCAAAAAACAAAAGTGTTTTATTTTGCAAAACTGTGGATTACCTGCAAAATTTAACAAAATACGCCTCTGTGTTCTGAAGCAAAAAAAAGATTTCCCAACTTCAACCTTCAAATGAAATCAAAAGTTTTTTAAAGCTCTCTCTCCAAATTGTGGAGCTTTACTCATGGTTGTGTTACTTCTTGGGGTTGGCTAACTGGCCGGCCCCACTCACACACCACTCATTCATTCATAAAACAACCGGTGTAATAACACAAAAAACCAACTATGTTCTCGACCTGACCCAATAATTGTCTTGGCCTGGCCATAAACACAATTTCTTGGCAAAGGCGGAACATCTGCCTATTATTTCATGCTTTGTTGCACTCCACAAAAGTTTTTTGGTGGTGGTGGCACTGCTGCACTAAAAAACTATCTCAAGAATAAGTGACTGAACTGACTTCACGGCAAATATTTTGTTTACATTTTTTTGTCGCTTGGCTGTTTCATTGGCCTTAATGTGATGTGTTAAACATCTGCACCGTTGGTTTCCTCAAAAACCCCTCAGTTTTTCTAATTTACAAAAATTCCAATTCCTCTTCCCTCATCGAAATTATGGGACAGCCGCCGCACATGGTGTGTGTAATACGCCAACAAAACACCAGCAAAGCAGCAGCAGCAACAACAATTTACAACCCTCGAGTTTAATGAACCCTCCTCTGAGTTTGGCCTCAGCATTTGTAGTCAACTCGGCACAGCTCAGTTGCATTTCTACCCTCAACATGATCGTACAGTTTTTAATTTTGTCTGCCGATTGTAGCAGCAAACGCTGCCTCACTCCTCATAGTCGTCCTTTGGAAATTTGCTTCATGTACATATTATTCTGCTTTGAAAACATTTTCAAAATATATTTCAAAGAAATATTTTACTAATTTATTTTTTTCTTTTTCTTCTATTTTTAGCTTCCAAATCCAAAGAAATACCCGCAATCCTTTGTCGCGCCGCTTGAACTTGGATGCTTCCATGCCAGACATGACCATGGATGAACTGTCTTTCTATGGTGAGGATCACTCCTCTCAAGATCGTCACTTCACCGCCAGTCCACAATTGATGGGTCTCTTGTCGCCTGAAGGCTCACCTGAACGCTTCCAAATTGTCGACAAATCCAGCAAATTCTTGCACAGCCGCAAAGCCTTGAACTTGAAATCATTGGCCTCGCAAAATGCCAAGAACACAGTCACCAGCTCAAACACTCCCTCAAAAGGCAGCTTCCGCGTTTTCCAAAGCATGTCCTCCACCGGTTCCATGGAATCATCTATGGATGATGAATACATGGAATTTTTCGATATGGAAAATCTTGAACCCCAACAACAACAAAACTTCCCCAGCGATTTGAGCTCACTGATCAGTGGCCAAATCATCAAGAATTCCCCCGTCAAAACTCCAGAAATGCGCCGCCCCTCAGTGAGACGTTGCTTGAGCATGACTGAAAACAACCAATACACCAAGACCCCCGAAAGTAGCCTAAATGCTGCCGCCAACAACAACAACTCAGCCTCCCGTCTGAATGGCAGCTTCAAGCGTCCCGAACCACCATCCACCACCTGCTCACCCATCCAAAGCAAACGCTACCGTGGCGATGAGAAAGAGAATTTGGATGGTTCATTCACTGGTCTGCAAAAGAACACCTCCCCCAGCTCCACAGCCGCTCCCCGCCCCAGCCTCCGCAAATGCATGTCAATGAACGATGCCGAAATCATGTCTGCCCTCAACCGTTCGGAAAACAATGACGAACCCGATTTAATCGGCGATTTCAGCAAACCCTATGTCTTGCCCTTGATCCCAGGCCGTCATCGTGATCTCAAATCGATTAGCAGTGAAACCGTAGCTCGTCTCTTGCGTGGTGAATTCGACGATAAAGTAGCCAACTACAGAATCATCGATTGCCGTTACCCATACGAATACGAGGGTGGTCACATCCGTGGCGCCAAGAACCTCTACACCCAAGAACAAATCATCGAAGAATTCTTGTCCCAACAAATGACTGAAATGCAACAAGCCCGCAACGAAGCCTCCGGCAACAAGCGCAATATCATCATCTTCCACTGTGAGTTCTCCTCCGAGCGTGGTCCCAAACTATCCCGTTTCTTGCGCAACTACGATCGCGCACGCAACACCAATGCCTACCCCGCTTTGGATTACCCCGAGGTATACTTGTTGCACAATGGCTACAAAGAGTTCTTTGAAAACCACATTGAGCTCTGCGAACCCCATGCCTACCGCCCCATGTTGGAACCCGCCTACAACGAAGAATACCGCATCTTCCGTGCCAAGTCAAAGTCATGGAATGGTGATTTGGGTGCCGGCACAACCCGCATGAAGAAGTCTCGTTCCCGTTTGATGCTGTAAATGGTGTGCCATCGCACCAACAGCCTGACTACTTGAACAACACCCGCCCACAAACAAACGCTAATCTATGTAAAAAATATTTGTCATTGTTATTGTCAGTTTTAGTTATTATTTGATTATTAGTTCGTTTTGTTGATTTTTATTTCTTGACCCCCCTCAACCACCAACGATCTTTTGAGACAATTTCCTAATTTTTTTATTTTGTATTAAATTTTATTTGCTGCAATTTATGATTGATTGTATTTGTAAAAAATCCTCAAAAAATTGTAGGAAGCTCAATTAAGAACCTCCCCAACCCATCCCCACCCACCTCTCTAGTATTTTATAAGAATTATTATTTATTTTATATAATTTTAGTTAATTTATAGAATTTGCATTTATTTTTTAGTCGTCTTTTTTTAGATACCACATTTTTAGTTGAATTTGTGTATAGTTTAAAATTTTCCCAATTCCAATTCATTCAAATTGTGTGCATTAGAATCATCAACCCCACCTCTCATCATCTGCCCCGCCCCAAAAAAAACATTAATCCCAAAAAAACACAAAGAAGCTTAAAATTTTAATTTTAACAAATCTTTCGTAAAGTTGAAAACTTTTTACGCACAATTACGCTTATTTTTTATGTTAATTCTATTTTTATTTAATTTTAATGATTTATTTTTATTTAAAGCAAAGCTTTTTTGTATCAAAAAATGCAATATAAGAAATTAAACAAAAATCGTCGAAAAGAAATTACAAAAAACCACAAAAAAAAATAATAAAAAAATGTTATGAAATATAAAACAATTGTCTTTTTTATTCTACTATTTTAAAATTGAAACATACCAGCATTTAAAAACAAATGGGAAACAATTTTTAAAAATAAAAAAATAAATGTTTTTAAAATTATTTAAATTAAATTGAAAATTCTTCAGTATCTACAAAACATTGTCTAATAATAAATAGATAATTGTTTTAAATATTTCAAATAATAAATTCATGTTTCTCATAAAAAACTCTTGAAAATTAAAATGAATTTTAATTAAATTTGAAAAAAAAATTAAAAAATAACTTATTTACAGTAAATTAAAATAATTTTAAATTTCTATATTTTCAATTAGTTATGAGAATGAAATTTTAATTTCCAATTATTTTTTCGATTTTATTGTAATTATTTTTCAAAATGCATATTATAATAAGCGTAGTTGTAATCGTATTAAATTAACAATTTACTTTTAAAAGAAATCACACTTGTCGCGGGGACATATATTTTTTGTATCTTTTTTTGTATTTATTTTCAAAAACAAAACTGTGATTTTATTTTCTAATTCATATTTTTTATTTAGCAATTATATAGGACCATCTCCAAATTGATTGATGGATTATTATATATATCCATGAACATGTATATTTTTTTAGGATTTCACTTTTAATTTTTATTTATGATTTCTTTATGTTTTTGTATTCGAAATACTCATATTCTACATAAAATGTGGGAATAGTAAAAATAAAATTATTTAAAAAAAATGTAATTTAAAAAGAGTTTTATTATAGAGAACGGTATTTGCATATTTTAAAATGGTTTGTATACAAATTTTATTTAAAGAATTTGAATAGCTTATTTAATGAACGTGTTGATTAAGTCGCGCCAAATCCTAGAAAAGACCCACGAAAAACACATCGAGACATTCCACCTATTCGTCGACTATAAAACCGCATTCGACAGTCCTATCCGTTCAGAGGTGTTTAAAGCCATGTCTGAATTTGGCATTCCTCCAAAATTAATTCGGCTATGCAGGATAACTTTAACTGGCACAGGATCAGCAGTTAAAGTCGGAAAGGACCTCTCGGAGCGCTTTAATACCGAACGAGGATTCAGACAAGGTGACAGTTTGTTGTGTGACCTTTTTAACATCCTGCTGGAAAAAGTCGTACGAGAGGCAAAGATGAACAGAAATGGGACCCTGTACTGCAAACAACACATGTTACTCGCCTACGCCGATAACATCGACATATTAGGGCGAACATTGTGAGCGGTAACAGCCACCTTTGAACAAATTGAGAAGGAGTCTGCCAAAGTGGGTCTGACAGTAAACGGCGAGAAGAGCAAGCTGATGGTATCAACGCGCAAGACGTCCAGTTGACTCAAACCAACTGTGGAACTTGAAAACTACAGCTTCGAGGTAGTCAAAGACTTTATATACCTTGGTACCGCCATAAATACAACTAATGACATCAGTTTTAAAATTCGGAGAAGGATAGTGTTGCTGCTATGGTCTGAGTAAGCAACTCAAAAGCAAGGTCAGGCCAAACTCACACTCTTCATCCTCTTTTGAGAATGGATGAAGATGCCCCAGCCCAAAAGGCATATAAAAGCGAACCAGCTGATGGTTCACGCAGAAGAGGAAGGCCACGAATAAGATGGAAAGATTAAGTGGAAGGCAACATTGCCGAAAATAGTCATTCAAATTGGAAAAACTGCGCCTAGAAATCTTTTTTAAGCTCGTCTTATGGAACGAAAGTTTTGTCACAAGCCAGCTAAGCTGATATCTACGTTAAGAGGTATAGGAAAATGGATGAACGAACATCTACATCGTCGATGTCGCATGCTTCGTAGTAGAATACATCTAATGTTTAACAGAATTATACACCCAAAACTTCATCTCTGAAGTAGGATCGCAACATCATTTAAACCTTTGCCACAGAAACCACCTAATTGGTCTCCGATCGAATTGACTTCCAGAATATGTATGTAATAACTATGTCTAAATATGGAATTTAAATTGTCTCAAAATAAATTACTAAGTGCATTATGAACAAATTATCTGGAGTTGTGTCATAATTCAATTAATCAAAACCATTTTTTTAATAATAACCCTTAATCCAGTTAATCAAAACCTTTTTTTTTAATTCCCTTGGTATATTTTTTAGTATCCCTCCCTTTTACATTCAATTACTAAGTGCATAATTAAATGTAAAAGGAAAAGACTGGGCAATGTGAAATATAAAATAAATAAAATATATTCCATATAAAATGCTTGCCATTATTATCATTATAAACTGTCCATCTTTGCATCGACAGGGCGACATCTGACGGAAAGTATCAACGTTTACATGAATTTGCTATCGACTAGTCAATTCCTTAGCACCAATGCAGCTCTGCCTATTTATAACTTCAATTTTTGTATATATTCGTAATATAAAAAAATTGTTAATATAATTCTATTTGAAATAGGTAGGCGACTTATATCAAGGAGAAATATTTATTAAAATATACACGTTGGGAACAAATTGCTTGCATTTTAATAAGCCTAAAAGCGTCCCGCCAATCTGCAATACAACTCTTTGATCACACATTACTCTATGCCCAAATGCAGCGCTGAAGAAGCAAACGGTATAAAGTGTAACAAAAGTTCCGTTATTCGACGCTCACATTTTCATCGCCATTCATTTTTGTGTGTTCCACGAGTAATTTTTTACTACGAAAATTCGCGTCTAAGCTTTAAAAGATTCGAATAGTATTGCGGAAAATATACGATATGTCGGAATTACCATGCTCCAAATGCCATCAACCCGGCAAATTTTATTGTGAGCGTTGTTTGGAGCCCTACTGCAGTTCGGATTGTCAAATTGGTGATTGGCAGGAACATAAAACGAAATGCTTTAAAATTCCGTAAGTAACATGCTTGGGAGCAAACTACCCACATACCCATTGGTACATACATATAGTAACTTTAAATTCCCTTTGCAGCAATCTCATACCCATTGTAAAGGCCACCAGTACTCTGAGCCTTAGAAGCGATACCTCATTTCGACGTTCGTATGGCGGGTCCAAGGAGAATATAAATGATACAAGGCGTAGCAACAATAGCACAAGCTTTGGCGGCTCGAAGGCACGCAATCCGATAGAATGTGGTGAAAACTGCACTGGGGCAAAACCCAAAAAACTTTTACAAGATGGAGATTTTACTCTGGTAACAAAATCGGCTGCTGCTACTTCAACACCAATCCCTACATCTGTAGATGTAACACCAACCCCACTTGGCAACATTGCCAATTTGGCAATCTCAAATCCCCCAGCAGCAGCAGTTAATGTAGAGAAACCAGCTAATTGGCGTATGCATTTTATCCCACCCAATGGTTACTTCGATGCCATTGTCCAATTTGTTGAAGAAGTCGAACATGCTAACAAACGCTTCTTATGGGTAACCGACATTAAATATGACGGACCCTTGCGGAAACTCTTGGCCGAAATAAATCGAAATATCAATCAACAAGAACCCTGTAAGGCTGAGTTCATATGCCCGGGAGCATTGGTGGCAGCTCCATTGGGAAAAATTCTATACCGAGCAGAAGTTTTAGATTGTTCCGCCCAGGCCCAGAAGGCAGATGTACGTCTAATCGATTATGGAAATGAATTGCGAGTTCCGTACAATCAACTATTTGCTCCCATACCGATAATGATAAATCTGAATGCCTACGCTTTTCGTGTTTGCTTGCGTGGTGATTGTGGTCCATTGGATTTAGAGACGGTATTGACGATTAAAGTAGTTGGGCAAAAACATTCCGATGGCTATTACAATGTGGAATGTAAAGAGAAGACCATACCCATGGAATTGCCGGTGGAACTGCTAACAAAGGAGAAATCATTGACTGTTGTTAAATACTTTGTTGATGGCCGACATGCCCTGTTACGTCTAAGTGGTATTGCGGAACTTGCTTCCTTGGATGAAGTTTTAAATTCAGAACAAACAATACAATATGAATTTGATAAAGTTCCCAGTGAGGGGACATTTGTGGCCGCCCGCACTAAACATGGTTGGAAACGTGCCCGTCTCTTGGCCTACTGGGAAAAGGGCCATGAGTTCTTAATTTACTCAATTGATGAGGGTTTCATAGCACGTTCACCACAAATCAAACGCATACCCACCGCCTTCTTATGTCATCCAATGCAAGTATTTGCCGTCTCCACAAGTTCGGCAGATTATATGCTATCCGAAACAATGTTGTCTACAGTTAAGAAATTGTCGATTCAATTATTGCCGGCGACTTCGGTAACTGCGGGAAAAGATTCCAAGACCCATTTGTCGTGTGCTCTATTTGAGGATGCACGAAAAATTGTCGATGTTGTCATCGCTTCAGTTTTCACGGGGTGTATTAAGGAATTGGACATTGATTTGTGGTATGATATACCCGGTCCTGGCTCATTTGTAACTGTCAGCCATGTTATCACATTTAAAGAGGTCTATATAGCCGCATTGGAAAGTAGAGATTACGAGAAAATATTTGATACCGAACAGCTGAAATGTGTTCCATTCGATAATGGGGATGAATTGAAAAAGGGCACAGTTGTTTTTATTCGCGATCAACAGGGAAATAACTATCGTGGTCAGGTAAGTTTGAAAGTCCACAATTTATTAGAAAAAATATTTTAACAATAAGGTTTGTTAATCATTGAGGTTTGTTAATCATTGATCGGTAGCTCTTTTCGAGAGTTATCGTGTGCACCAGCCGGACATTTGTAATTCTACTCCAAGTTGTCTGAAACGGATTTGATCCAAAGAAACATGGGGTCTAAAATCAATATTTCGATGAGGTACATTTTCACCGTATCAAAGTGTACATACCCTCATTAGCCACAAGGCTGAGGGTATAATGAATTAAACTAAGGTTTATTTATGGTAGAGTTCTTTTGATCGGATTATTCGTGGATAAAATACCGCCTTCATATATATTGTCAGCAATATCTTAAGGCTGCTAGACGCTTTTGCCAAACAATATTGATATTTTAGGTTCTCGAAGGCGAAAATACCTCAAACTACCAGACTTATTTCTCATTATAACCTTAACCCTAAAGCTAATGACGAAAATACGCCTCAAGGATAGATCGCTTTTTAGACAACAATAATCGTTGGTCCAACTTCGTTTCAATTGGCATCGATTTGGAAATATCCGTACGGTCCTGATTCAAATTTTTACATCGTCTTATTTCTTCCTAACATAAATCATGTCCGAAGATAGGCCATATCGTTCCACTCCTCTTATCACCACCTCAAAATAAATTCGGCCAAAATGTAGTTGAGCATTTTTATTACCGATCCCAGCTCGCGTTCAAAAAAAGGTCCTATCGGTGTACTTCTGGTATCTTCCTTACAAGGAGTCAACATTTTGGAAGTCTTCGTTTAACACATTTGAAATGTTTTCAAAAGAGAATGCTTAAATCTAAATGGAGTTCGAAAATTGGCCCTATCGGTATACTGCCTCTAGCACCTCCCTTAGAAATGGTACACATTTTGAAAGTCTTCGTTTAATACATGGACAAGTTTTGAAAAGGGAATGCTCTTCCCAAATTTATGGTCTGGGAATTTTCATTCATTTTATTTTGGAAGGGGAAATTCACTTAAACCAATGGTCAATCTTTTTTGTAATAAATGTTTCGAAATATCGTTTTACCCCTACTTCGGACAAATAAAAAATAAAATAAATAAATCTTTAAAATTTTAGATAATCGACTGCGAAAACAATAACTATCGAATTAAAAACGTTGACAAAGGTGGAGAATATAGTGTCGATCTTAAATGCCTCTATAAGCCAACAAATCTAATCCGTTATCTTCCTGTTCGCTGCGCACTAATTAAACTCATGTATTTATCAACGGTACCAACTCCAATTGCCTATAACAAAGCATTAACGTCGCTGGAGAAATGTATGGAAAATTCGGCAGAATTTGAAGTTTTTGCTGATAAGGAAAATACTGGAATTGATTTGTTATTCCGCACAAAAGAAAGACAATCGCTTTGTAAAAAATTATTACCACTTGTATTTGATGCAGCCGAAGTGCCATGCACAGTACCACTCTATAATAATCCGACCACACAACCAGCTCCACCAGAAATTCCAAAAAGAATTGTGGTGAATGAAAATCCACCCGCTACACTTACCCCACCCAATACTCCCATTACAACGGAATTGCCTACAGCAACTGCTGCTGCAGCAATGTCACCAAAAATTCTAACCCTTGATGATTTGGAAATTATACCCATACAGTGTGGAGAAAATGCTGAACTGTATACCTTGGATGCCACATCAATAGTGAATTTGGAGGGACCCTATATAACAGCGGCTGACTTTAATAACAAAACTTATTTGAGGAAATTGGAAGCCAGCCTGGCATTAGTTGCTGAATACTGTAATAGTCCCAAAGCTCCCAAGGGTGGTTATTCACCAAAGTGAATATTTAATTTAATGTAGTTTTTTGAATATTTTAAACAACAATACAACAATTATTTAAGCTCCTCTTTACACCTAGCATAAATTTGCATATATACATACAAATTAAGCTCTTACAATAATGTATTTTTGTGTTTGTATTTTTTTAATTTTAGAAAAATGGAATTATGTTTATCTGTATTCGCTGATGATGGCCAATGGTATCGTGCCATGTGTATAGATTCACAAAATGACATCTGTTTGGTATTATTCCTTGACTATGGTAATCTATCCAAGGTAAACAAAAAAGATATCATGCCAATGATACCGGAACTAATGTTTCCCTCAAATGCCAATATGGTTTATATTGAAGGTAAGTAATGGATGCCAAAACTTTAAATTGGAAATTATTTTATTTATAATTTGTTGTTTTTTATGTTATTTTACAGGTATAAAAACCAAGGAACAAGCTTTGAAATTTGCAAAATCCTTGCAATCGAATCCCATTATTAAAGCCCACGTAACTCATATTCCAGAGAGTGATGCATACCTTGCCAAGGTACATGATTTGGAGAAAATAATCGCTTAAACAGCGTTCGCCCTGCCCTGGTGGCACATATTTTATAAGCAATTTTATTTTGTATGTTTTTAAAACATATTGAATTTCGTTTATTTTTATTTTTTTAAGTTTTATCATTTATTTTATTTTACTTGACTACTTTTTGTATGCTGTAGCGAATCAAATTGAATTACATTTTGTTTTTTAATAAAAAAATATTGATTTTATTTTTTTCAAAGAAAAATGTGTTTTACTCAGGTATCAAAGTGAAGCGAAGGCCTTCAGAAATATAGGTGTGGATTTTTTAAAAATATTTTATGATGACTTATCAGATTAATAGGCGTGGTTGTTTTAATAATATTTTATGATGACTTATCAAATTAGTAGGCGTGGATATTTTAAGAATATTTTATGATGACCTATCAGATTAATAGCAGTGGATTTTTTTAAGAATATCTTCGGGATGTATTTTATTCTTTCAATACCTTTTGTATTTCATTTTATTGTTTCATGGACTTTTCTCTTAACCTGTCATGTATGTAGGATATAGCACAGGCTACCCAAATCGGCCGTACTTTTTTCTTTATATTTAACAACAAACTTTTTCGATATTTTACATATCTTTAAATGTTTATACAATATATGTAACGCCAATATGTAATAAAACTTTAGAATTTTATCTAAATATTTGTGCAAAAATTATGAAAATCGGTTAAGTAGTCGCTGAGTTATTTGCATTTGAATTCTACCTTGTTTTGAATTGCACCTTCTATTCGCTGCTGGGCGCCTATTACCCGAAAATGAAAAACCATACAAAAATCCGTTTTGTAAAAATGGGGAAAAATTGCTCTCAGTAATAGCAACTGTGTATGTATATGTAAAGTTGTGTTACATTAAATTTTGTGCCTAAAAGTATGCTATAAATAGCTTTACAAACCAGCACCGTTGTGAATGAGGAAAAAATTGCAATTTTTACAAAACCGATTTTTGTATGGTTTTTCATTTTCAGGTAATAGGGGCCCAGCACCGAACAGTAAGTGAGACTCGCAAGAAGGTAGAATTCAAATGCAAATAACTCAGCGAATACTTGACCGATTTTTATAAATTTTGCACATATGGTTAAAGGGAATTTTAAAGATTTATTACATATTAACAATGCATATATTAATTTATGTAACTTAAGAGAAAATTGACATTATGTGAAAGTTCAAAGATATTTAAAAAATCGACAAATTTTGTGGTTAAATGTTAACAAAACAATATAGGCAATTTGTGCAGGCTGTGCTATATCCTTATTATTGACATCGTAAAGGCCTCTTAAGTCAAAAAGCTAGGAAATGTTCAACTTTTTTGAAGGATTGTCAAACGATTAATTATTGATTTTTTAAACATTTTTTGGACGACAGTAAATACTGTTACCAATACTAAGCATGATCGTAGAGAAATAAAACAAAATATATTTTCAATGTTTTTTTATAAACTGTTGCAACTTTATTAGGGGTCAATTTAAAATCAAAGCTTTGGCAATAAAAAACATCAAATTAAAACAAAAGTCATACAACTGGAATAATTCCGAGTATTTTAAATGGTATGTTTAGCAGAGAAATGTATAGTTTTCACATAATTGAAATGAAGTAAAAAACATAATAGGAAATATGTAAATAGCAATAGCTGTTCTAAATAAGTTTTGCGTCATGCAGTTTTCTGAGCAATTCTTTGCTTTCAATAAATGTCACATCATCGAATATTTTGATGCTATCAACATTTAGTTTAGTAAAATTGTGCAGCTCTTTTTCCAAGAACTCGATTAAATCATCACTTAACTCCTGAGGAAGACCTACAAGAAATACAAAAAATAAATCATTTAATTAAATAAACATTTAGGAAAACTTTATAAAAAATATACCTTCAATTGCACACAAATTCGTGCAGCATGGTATGTTTAAGGACATGGGATAGCGTCTTATTGATGTGCTGGTCAGCTCACATTCATTGGTAAAATCTATATAGGCTACCAAAAATTTATCATCGTCTAGAACTTCGACCACTTTGCCACGATACCATTCCGATTCAAATTCAGCGATGCAATATTCATCAAGTCTGGAAAAAAGTAATAAATTGTTTGTAATACGATAATTGTTTGTGGCATTTTTTTTTAGCTTACTTTGGTTTGTAGGGCTGTCCCGAACCATTATAGTTTTGTAAAAACTTTTGTATTGCTTGTAATTTGTCACAGTCCTTTTCTAATATACAGCCAATATAACCACGAGCCACATAGGAATTGTCAACCACAACAATTTTAACATTTTTGGCTTTGGGATCGAATGGTATCGTTTCGAAAGGCTGAAATATATAAGAGTGAATTGGATTTAATTGAAACATATTAATAGGATTTTTAAGAATGTTTTTGATGAACTATTGAATAAAAAGTTGCCAGATTAATAGCGATGAGCGGTCAGATTAATAGACGATCATATTTTAAGAATTATTTTTGATACGCGATTTTTTAAGAATATTTTTTGATCAACTATCAGATGAATAGACATGGATTTTTTTAAAAATTTTTTTGATGAACTACCATATGAATAGGCGTGGATTTTTCAAGACTTTTTTTTTGATGAATAGGCGTGGATTTTTCAAGACTATTTTTTTGATGAATAGGCGTGGATTGTTCAAGACTATTTTTTTGATGGATAGGCGTGGATTTTTCAAGAATATTTGTTGATGAGCTATCAGATGAATATTCGTGGATTTTTTAAGAATATTTTTTGATGAGCTATCAGATGAATAGAGATTTTTTAGGAAAATTTTTTGATGAGCTATCAGATGAATAGCCGTGGATTTTTTAAGAAAATTTTTTGATGAGCTATTAGATGAATAGAGATTTTTAGGAAAATTTTTTGATGAGCTATCAGATGAATAGCCGTGGATTTTTTAAGAAAATTTTTTGATCAACTATCAGATGAATAGGCTTGGATCTTATTACAATATTTTCTAATGAACCTACAGACCAAATGGAGTGGATTTTTTAAGAATATCAGATTAATGTGTGTTTGATGATCACATTACAATATACTTACAGGTACCATACACGGTTTAGGTATTTGTCTTGGTGGCGGAGGTAAATTCTTCTTTTTACCACTGCTACCAGGTGAACAATTTTCACTTTCATTCTTTTCAGGTGTCTTCAATTCACTTTCCAACTTTTTCTGAGGTGTTATTTGGCTTTGGCCATTCACTTGTGCTGAGGAATTTAATTTATCCTCGTTGTTATCATTTGAGGTAGAAGATGTATTTTCGGCATCCTTTAAATTAAATTCTTGGCATATTGACAAAATTTCCGTATTTAGTAATTTTTCACTATCCATATGATACAGTTCAATATTGCCTCCCATCGAATCTGTGTCTACAACCCGCATCCTAAACTCTTTGCCAACATTTTGTGAAATGTGTTCAAGAAATTTCGTTTCCATGGAATAGATGGTAACATTGTGCAGTTGTACCATATGGACATAACATGGCAAACTTGACATTGAGCTAGATATTCGACGTAACTCACGAAGATAGTGTACACCCACTGTGCCGTAATCAATGAAATGAACACGTATACGATTATCGGGACGTGCAGCCAATATTTGTACGCGACACCATTGACCATTTTTCATGACTACAGCATATGTATTGCCTTTGGGAACGCCTGTAACGTCATTTGAATGTTTTCCAAAATTGTCAATTTTCTTGAGATTCTTTTGATATTCCTCGGTAATAGTTGGATCTGCTGAACGGATATAGCAACGATTTGCCGATTTAAAACCGGTCAACACCACAGTGCTACCGTCTGTGGGAAATTGTGTGGGTGATGGTATGAAACCCAATTGTCTTGCTTTGTATGCTTGTCGATTCTCTTCCTTTGTCTTTTCAACGGATTTTGTCTCAGCCCTTAGTGTGGGTAGGGGATCCTTTATAACACTTTCTTGGCCGGATTTAACCAATCGCCTGGAAGAAAGACAAACAATGTGATATATTGAAATTTACACAAGATAGCACGATTTACTTACGGCATGGGAAAACAAATAAAACGATGATTGGGCCAATCCTTTCGCTGACATTGTGGCGAACAATAAAAATCGCCACAACGTTCACATTTGCATACGGACGTTTTACCGCACAATGCACATAAACCGGTCTCGCTAATCTCTAAGCCGCTGTCACCATTGTCATTGCTACCTGACTTCCGAATACCATTCCCATTGTGTATACCACCGGCATGTTCAGGCTCTTCTCTTTCAGAATCCTCACTGATGAATTCACTATTTTCATCACTTGCTCCATTTGTGGCTGTGGCCATGGAAAGTCTGAAATTACCGGCAAAATTGAAATGATATTGCGATAAGTATTTCTAATATTATTGTTTTTTAATATTTAAATTTATCATTAAAATAAAATATATTACTTTTCTAAGCGCCTATCCATTTTTTGTTGACTTTGCAAAAACTTCCAGTACTTCCAGTGCACGCTAAGGGATCGCGCAATCGAAATGTGTTTCCCCTAGAGTTGGGTAGTTCCGGAACGAACTAGTTCATTGGAACTATTCCGAGAAAGGAACGAACGGAACTAGTTCCAGTTCTTTAATTAATATAAATGGTACAATTATAAAAGGTAACAGCAAATCCCAGCTGATTTGATTCCAACGTTATACTAGTGTCAATATGAATTTGACATATTATGTTTTTAAAAATCACCCAACAGGAAAATTGGGAGCGCATACAATTTAAAATTGTTCTTTATTAAATGTGCTCCTGTATTCAATTTACTCAATCTGGCTGCTGGGAAAGTTTGAGGAAGCAAATCTTTCTTCAAGGAATAACTCGCTATTCCCAGCATTTTCATATGTGTTACACATATATATGGCAATGGCTCAATTATAGGAAAGATGTGGAATAGATAGAAATATAAATTTGATAGATTTTCATTCATGTTTTCCAATTTTTATTTTGAGGATTCGAAAATATTTCATTTTCAAAAAAATAATAATTTGATGATAATTTGTTTGTTTATTTACATTTTTCTGTCAAATGCGTTGACACTAGTAGAACTTACAAAAACAAATTTTCATGTGGTTGTTGTATCGTTTTTTGTACAACAACACTTGCTGTTACCTTCTATTATTATACCATGATTAATATAATACCTTTCTCTGATCCAGTTCCTTTTTTGAACTATTTGAAGCAAAGGAACTGTATGGAGCAAAGGAACTATAAAGAGCAAAGGAACTATATGGAGCAAAGGAACTATATATGGAAAAACGAAAAAAAAAAATAATAATAAAAGAGAGAGAGAGAGATTCAAAAGAACAGTGGGAAGCCTCCAAGACTCCAGCCTTCATAAAATTCGCTTGTTAATCGTCGTTCTGCCAAGACTCAAGCGACGTCGTACGCAAACCTTCGCCAACAAATGGTCTGTTCCAGTACTTTTTATACCCTCCACCATAGTATGGAGGGTATATTAATTTTGTCATTCCGTTTGTAACTCATCGAAATATTCATTTCCGACCCTATAAAGTATATACATTCTTGATCAGGGTAAAATTCTAAGACGATCTAGCCATGTCCGTCCGTCTGTTGTAATCACGCTATCTTCTGAAGGAATTGAGATAGGGTGCTGAAATTTTGCATAGGGTTGTCTTTTGTCTGCAGGCAGGTCAAGTTCGAAGATGGGATATATCGGTCCACGTCCTAAATTTCAGGTCCTAATTTTCAGTATTTTTTTGGGTTTTTATCGTATTTTTCACCGAATTGGCTGTAATTTAGTATTTTGAGTTCTTAGCAGGTACCAAATCTCTCCACAAAAAATTTAAATATAGGTCAATTTTTTCGGATATCCCCCATATAAGGGTACCCCCCAATTTCGGTATTTTGGGGTTCTTGAGCGCGCTTTTCAACCGAATTCGCTGCAATTTTGTACATTGGGTTCATATTGGGTACCAAATATCTCTATTTAAAATTATAAATATCGGTCCACTTTTTCATTTCAAATACCTGTCAGTATACCTGTGGTGGAGGGTATCCAAAGATCGGTCCGGCCGAACTTAACGCTTTTTCACTTGTTTAATAGTAAAGCTAGTAAAAGGGAAACATTTCAAGTCTCAGAGTACAAAATAATTTGAAAAGTTCGGGAACGCAAATCTAGTAAATATGCCAAAATTAGATGGCAATACTTCAAAATCAACATAACAAAAAGTTTACAAAGAGAAAGCCATTTTGTTTTGTGCTCTCTTAAATTTGATTCAATGCTTTACCAGTTTTATGGGTTCAGGAACGGTTTTCGAGTAAAAAGTTGCAAAACTTGTAAAATTAGTAGATTCTTTTAGGTTTTGGAACGGAGCTAAAATAAAAACGACGACTGAAAAAATTGAAAAACGTTCCACCTGCTAACGAATGGGAGGAGAAGACAAAATGGCCGATAAAGATGAACTCAAAATGGTATAACCGAAAGTTTACGAATGAGGTGGGATAGAGACTAAATGGAAACCGTGTTGTTTACGAATGAGGTTTAGGCAAATTATGATTAGGGATAAGTAAATCGACTTTCGATTAATCGACTTTTTGTATTGAAAAGTCTAATGCCATGTACAGACGAGCGTTGTTCCCTCTCTCATTCGTGGTTCGACTCTTATGCCATGTTCTGACGGGCATCCGAACAACGTAGTTCGCTCTCAGAATTACGTACATGAATTAACCCGTTCATACAACACTATTTATAATTCATATCATCAGAGTTTTTTATTTCAAACTTTTTGTTTCTTGTTTTACACCAAATATGTAACATATTTTAGTGAATTACATAGGGATCTAAATAGAAAAAATAATTCTCTTTCTCCTGACTATAGTATGAACCCATATCTATTTACTTTTCATTCATGTTTTCCATTTTTTCTGAAAATGTTGTTGTTTTTAATACATTTTTATATTTTCTCAATTCAAATGTCACATACTGTCACAAATAAAATTTTGGAGAATTTTTTGTTTGAGTTGCCCCACATTTGTTTCTTGTTTTGTACGCTAATTAGAACCAAGGGAAAAGAAATGCATATTGCATTATGTAGAAAACAAAATTTACATCCTGCTGCATATATAAAAACTATACAATTTTTTACTTTTCATTCATGATTTTCAATTTTACTGAAAAAGTTTGAAAATTTCATAAATATTTTCAAACTGTCAAAATTAATTTATTTTCATAAATACTCTCAATTGTTAGGGATGGGACAAATTTATTGGTTATTCAGAGAGTGATTCGAATTGAACAACGTACAAAAGTCGGTGTTCGCTCAGACAATTTTGTATGGGGAACTAAGTAATTCCTTCATAATTAAGGGTCGAACAACGAATGAGAGAGCGAACAACGCTCGTCTGGACATGGCATTAATTATGAAGTAATTACATAGTTTAAAGGAACTACATTAAGGAACTAGTTCCTTTTTAAAAAAGGAACGAGAATGATCGATCCGCTACGTGAACTAGATTGCCCAACTCTACAGTTGCACGCTAAGGGATCGCGCACACATGTTAGATTAAGGGTTTGGTTAAATGTCTTTTGTTATTAATAAATATTACAATTAATCGTGATATTGTTAAAAGCCACATAGCCCAATATGCCTGATGAGCCGCTTAACCAACGGCCAAACTCGTCGCATAATGGTGGGTACCTTTTCATTACAAAACTTAGATTATTAAGCTCGACTCGAAAGAGTATAAATAATCACTTAACGTTACATTTAATATTTTTATTTAAAGGGAAATTTGGTAAAATTAAATAAAATTGTTATATTTATTTATGCTTTGATTGCAACATTTACTTTAAAGGATGAGAATTTATGAATTTGTAAATTATTTTTGTAGCATACTTTTAGGCGATCGGATAATATTACAGGGCAGGTTATTCTGTTTTATTTACAAAAATGCATGTAAAAAATGTTTGAATTCTGCCGTGTCGAAGTTTTACACACATTCAAAATTATTATTTTTTGTTTTTTATTTTTATCTAATGAATTTGCTTGGATTTTTAAGAATATTGGTGATGACCCATCAAATTAATAGGCGTGGATGTTTTAACAATATTTTTTGATGATCTATCAGATTAATAGGCGTGGATGTCTTAAGAATATTTTTTATGACCTATCAGAATAAAAGGCGTGGATGTTTTAAGAATATATTTGTATGACCTATCAGATTAATAGGCGATCCTCTTCAGACCACGAACGATTTTAGGACGTATTAATTCTTTCCCCAATCAAGAAAAGAAGTTCTAACAATTAATAATTTGACATTTTTTCATACCATTCATTCCTACCTCGTTCCATTGCTGTTATTTACACCGCTTGTATACTATAATAAAGCTAGCTTCGAAAACATTTTAATTTTTTACTACCGCTATTTAAAAACTGGACGTATTAATTCTTTCTCCAATCAAGAAAAGAAGTTCTAACAATTAATAATTTGACATTTTTTCATACCATTCATTCCTACCTCGTTCCATTGCTGTTATTTACACAGCTTGTATACGATAATAAAGCTAGCTTCGAAAACATTTTAATTTTTTACTACCGCTATTTAAAAACAAAAATAACACCAAAAAGATGTTCAAGAAATTCATTTCAACGGTAATAGTCGATTATTTAGTTTGTAATGTTTTTCCTTAGTTTTATATTTATTGTCAGTGCCCTACAGAGCACAATTGAGTCCATACCAATTGTGGGAGGGAAACCAGTTACAAGACATAACCAATGGGGTAAATATTGTAAATGATTTACAAATGTAATTAATTTCAAATATGTTTAATATATATTTTATTATTACAGATATTTTGAAATATCCTTATATGGTATCGCTCCAAGAACAAATCATTGCGACAGAAAATCAAACGTATTTCAAACATTTTTGTGGTGGCACACTTTTAAACGAAAAATGGATTTTAACGGCGGGACACTGCTTGTGGCGGAAGTATGTATCTCAATATTATTAAGTATTATTAATTTTTCTTGGCAATATTGGAAAGAGATTTATATTTCCTGTACCCTTTTAGTATCTTTTTAGTCCATATTGTCTACTATTATTTTAATAATATTTCAAAACATCCGACTTTTTCAATTATCTTTAACTTCATTTGCAGAAACGTGAACACAGTTTTTGCAGTTATTGGTCATGAAAACTTAACAAATATCAAACCGTGGGAACGACAACCTGTGGATAAAATTGAATTTATATCTTTTCAACCGTAAGTAAAACAACCAAAGTGTACGATGTAGTTAAAAAGAGCAAGTTTATATGATAAACCCATTTTTGAAAATATTTTTTAAGTAAAAATTTATTTTTTACAATTTTATTAAGGAAAAGCGATTTTAATTATGGCTGGAACTAATTAAAATCAATCAGGAGGACTATCGAAATACCTTAAATGTAAAATGGGTGCAATGTCATGTTTACTCATCAAGTTCCCACAATTCCAAATTACAGCCCCTTCGTACGGACAAAATCGTCAAACTACCGAAAATGTTGACAATATCTATATGGCGCTATACTAAATCGTGGACCGATATTGATAATTTTTCGTTGTTGTTGTAGGAGTTTATACAAGTGTTATTTTCCTATTTTATTCAGTCAGGTTCAGGTTGGAATACCCTAGGGAACTTCCTGTTGTGCTCGTTGCTGGCAGAACCCATGTTGATGATTAGCAACTGTATAGCATTCCCTGACACTGGGGAGGAGAAATGCCTTAAGAGTCTTCGCTACTGGTGACAAAAGCCGATTTCAGCCTGTAAGATTCCCATTTGCTGGTTTCTTGCCTGGCTTCAGTAGCGGGATCACTCTGCCCATTGTTCAGGCTTCGGGGACGTCGTGGGTGGCTATCGACAACTTGAGGGCTTTGGTCAGGTGCTCAACTCCTGGCTCGTCCAGATGTTTCAGCATATACATGGATATTCCGTCAGGGCCGAATGCTTTAGATGACTTAGCGTTACGGATGACACATGCAACATCACCCATTGTAAATTGTGGTGGTACCTCCTTGGCGGGAAGAGATCTTATATGACTCTTCGCTTCACCCTGTCGCTCTCAGGATGCTCCACAAAGTGTCGGTTAAAATTTGCTGGATGCTTCTGCTGGGAAATTAGATCTCATCGGGTATTCGACCAGCAGGTATAAATCTGGCGGCTGCAGCTATATATGATGTCTCGGAATTTCCTCTCTGCTACCCGTACATCAGAAGAAATGGAAAGTTTTCTGAAGCTCTGGTTGGTGAACTCTCTTTATCCTTGGCAGTTAGTTTTTCTATGGCTAAGGAAAGCGCGGCGTTCAGAGGTTATGAAATCGGGCGGTCTGCTTATCGAGATGATTATGTAGAGGTGGTCTGAGCCAAAAGAAAGGACGAGCCAGTTGACGTCATTTATAAGACCAGTCAATGAGAACCCGAAATGTAATATTAGAGCGAAATAGGATGAAAAACCTGCCTGGAAAGCTCAAGATACAGAATACTGAATACCAAAATATGGACGATATATCAATTTTGCAATATCAAACATATCTGGAAGCTCTATCTTGATTCCGGCAGACAGACGGCCATGACTAACTCAACATAGAATTTTATTCGGATCAATGATGTATACATAATGGGGTTTCCTTTGATGAGATGTTGCAAACGGAATGACAACTTTAACTTTTAAAAATCATGTCTTTGACAGATAGTCGGAAAAATATTATATTCATGCTTAGGCTTAATAAACCCAGGATTAATGCTGTGCGTGATAGGTAAAATCCAAAAAGCCGTGATTTATCTAGAAATATTGCCTTAAAATTCAATATTATAGTATTGGATATATATTCTAATAGTTGTTTAGAATTATTGCCTTGGATATATTGGATGATCTGATTCGTCAAATATTAATTAATTGTTTTAATAATTTCAGAGCAAGTTTACAAAATGACATAGCGCTGGTACGTTTGAAATACCCATATAGATCACTCTACCCCGGTACATCACAATTTAATTTATATGGAAAATTACCCCAATATGGCATGAAGGCCTATAGAAAGGGTAAGTTTTAAATACTTACAAGACATTTTCATAAAAAAAAAACTAAATCTATTTCCAGATCCTTGTAAAATAATTGGTTTTGGTGCCAAAAACCATGCTGGTTTATCGCAAGATAATCTTGAAGAAGCCGAAGTTTATGTTATTAGCAATAAAAAATGTCGCCACTTATTGGGTTATGTATGGTCACCACAAAAGGGTGGCAATACTGTGTGTGCAGTGGGTTATGGTCAGGATACATGTCAGGTGGGTTGGTACAATTTTATTTTTAAATAATAATAAATTGTGTTATATATTTTAATCCTCATTACAGGGTGATTCTGGAGGTCCATTGATATGTAAATATAATGGTGTTGATTATATTTATGGCATTGTATCACATGGTTTAACCTGTGGTCTTAGTGGTATACCAAGTGTTTATACCGTAACAGGTCCTTATATTGAATGGATACGTTTGGTGATAGGTTATTAAATAATTAAACATTGATAATAAATATTAATGTTCGAAGTTTTGCAATGAAAAAAAACATTCAAATGACAGACAAAACACTACTAAATAAAAATTTACATAAAAATGAAAAAAAGTTTACTTTGTTGTAAATCAATCGATTTAATTTAATAAATGTTTGTCTATTATAAATTACAAAGAAAAAATTAATAATATTGGAGAATGTACGTTCTACACACTTAACTACGTAATACATATAATATAAATTATTCTAAATTATAAATATAATTTGTAAGACAATACTACTGGGCATTCCAGTAATACAAACAAAAAATATAGGAAATGTGAGCGTGTGAAAACAAAACATTAAATTCTATATAACTAAATTTGTTAAACTAAAACACTAACACAGAATTTTTTGTCTAATAACTAGATATTAATTTTTTGTTTTATTCACATCGTCACATTCGGTGTCTGTTGTGTTTTCCGATGGCACCTCCTCAACACGATCCACAAGTTTACCAGTACCAGTTTCAGGTAATGTTAGGGTTAGCAGACCAGCTACTAGAACGCAGCAACCACAAATTGTCGTTGGAATATACCAACCCAAGGGACCCTGTATGATTGAATGTAAAATAAAAATAGAATTAAAATATTTAATAAATAATTTAAATTTAATAATTTCATTTAAAAAATATATATTTTAAATGTGGTTGATTGATTAGACAAGCTTACCAATAAATCGACAGCATATGGTGCTGAAATGGAACCAACATGAGCCCATGTTGAACATGTTCCCAAGGCTGAACCACGAATTTCAGTGGGATATAATTCGGCTGTGTATAGAGTAACTACAGAGTATGTGGCACTTATTCCAAAACGACCCAGCATAGCAAAGGCGACAATCCACAGAGTGTTTTCTGAAATAAACAAATATATTAATTTTTAAATTAAAAATAATAGTCCTATGTTCGGTCAGGTCGAACTTCATCGAGAGTTAGACATAAAAAATATGAAGTTATCTTAAATATATTCTGTGTAGAAGATGTATATCCTCCAAGAACATGAAAAGCAAAATAACAGCAACTTCGTAAACCTCAAGATACAGAAAATTGGGAGACCAATACATTCGATATTGATAATTTTTGGTAGATGGACCCACTGAAAACTAAAAATATATATTTGCAGTCAACAAACGGGGTTTCAACGTTCATTAAATTTTATTTATAATTTGAAGGCTTCAATGTATGGAAGTATAGAATTACCTGGACTGATATTAAAAAATTGGTAGGAATATTTTACACCCACTGAGAACCTAAAATACAAAATTATAGCCCATTCTGTTGAATAACTTGCCCTGAATTCTAAAAAGATGAACATCGTTTTATAGGGTCTACCGCGAAACATGGGCCAATAATAATAATAATTTGGGAATTAAAATTTTTTTAACGAAGATAATCCACAAATATAAAAGAATGTATAAAAAACGTATATGTATAAAACGTGTCTAAAATAGCCAACATACCGAATATTGGTGGTTATATCAAAACGTGGACCGATGTAGTATCTACAAAATTTCTAACCTCTATCTGAAATATTGCGAGCATTACGGATGTGTGACTGAACAGAGAATTTAATTCCAACAAATATTTCAAGGTGTTGCAAACGGAATTTTAAATGACAAATAGACCCCTCCTTATGGTTGTGGGTATAAAACTGTAAAATTCGACGCTTTGTTAGATGCTAACAAAATCTTTTTAGAAATCCATCTATTCCGATCAACAGTTGGGAAAATATTCTTTAAAAAATCTTTGAAAAATATTAAAAAAATATTCTTTAAAAATCTTTTTAAAAAATCCAGGCTGAAAGTTTTTTTTTTTAAATCCTTGAAAATTCCTTATTCTTCGTTTATTTTTTTAATACACTCTCGGGTAGTCTTGTGAATATCGGTTGTAAATATCTCATAAATAGTATAAACATCAAATAAGTTCTAATATTTAGTTTACTTACCCGGTGGCACAACCATCATCATAATCAACGCAGTGCCGGTTAAAAAGAATAACGACATTGTTGTAATTCTACGACCGGTACAGCGTAACATAATGACGGGTAAAAGTAACGAGGGCAGATCAACCAGGCCCGTAATTGCAACATATACATGACGACTGACATCCATGTTGGAGGCATTTAAAGCTGCAAGAAAATAAATTATATATAAATTTTAGCAGATTATATTTTTTCAAAATGTGGATTTAAGAGTGCTTTAAGAGTGGAGTGGTAGCAGATTATATTTTTTCAAAATGTGGATTTAAGAGTGGTTCAACTTACCCGTAACATAATACGACAACGATGTAACACAGAACATAAAATATGAAGTGAATATTAATTTGCGTACTTTTGAGGTGGCAAACAATTCGATGATGTGCTTCAGGGGACCTTCTCTCATTTGTTGCCATTTGGAAATGCTGGGTTCTTCCTATAATTAATAATAAGGGTATTGTTAAATACTTGTTTTTATTTTTAAAATAAGAATACAAATATTTAATGAGAATATAAATACAAATATAAATCAATGAGCAAGTCGGCTAAAATGGGATACTCTTAAATTTGTGTTTGGGTCAAAAATATTCTGGCTACAAAATCCATATTTAAAATTGTAGTAATTTTCATCACTTTAAAAATTTTGTTAAAATTGAAAAGAATAATATAAAAATATATGTATGTATATTAATTGTTAAGAAATCTTATGAACATATCAACTAATAAACTTTAAGGCAGGTGTTTCATTTTCAACACAGATCCGGGACGCTCAAACTAATAAAGTTTTATTATACAAATTCCATTGGCCATTAAAACAAACATCGCCCCCTATTGTTTGTTAGTGATAATGATACACATTTGCTTGGATTTTCTCTAATAAAGAATTATACAATAACAATTTTAAATTAATCGCTATAATTTGGTTGCGCAAAATTTAATCTCTTTGAACTTTATTATCTCCTAGCTGGTGGTCGTCTGTCTACGTCATAATGTCAAAATCGTGTGAATAATTGAAACAATTTTAATTGGAGACCTATAACCTATTGTGTATTTAATCTAGATTATACATGTAATACGAATTATCTATCAAAAAAATTTAGAACAAAATTAAAATATTTTTTTTTTTTTTGAAAATTATGAAAATTAAAGCACAGGTCAGTATGTTCATGTATATTTGTATTGGTATGAAATTTGGTATTGGTCGGTTAATTGGCGTAAAATTATTTTTGGCTCAAGTAGAATTTAATTTAAAATTGCGAGAAATATGAGTGTTCAAAGGTTTTCCTCGAAATTACAGTTATGTAGTTCGAAAACGCATTATCCGATCTTCATATGTTTTTCATACACGTATTACTATGTGTTTGAAAAACATATGAAGCGAGAGGATTTTTTTAATGTTTAGACGGATTTATGACGAAAACCTGTCCTCTTTTTGTTAAAATCAAAATTTTGACCTTGACAGTTCCACATTTGTTTTAGTTTATATTTTTAATTACATTTCGCTTAATGACAATATTATAAAGTTTTTCATAATCCCACAAAAGTATCTATCGGTTTGTTCGTTTAAGAGCCACAGCGGGCAATGCAATCTGCTTAAAAAAAAAAAAAACAGTGATCCGTAGGCGGACAATGACTAAAGGGTGTATATCAAGATAAAAAATTTATTTTTTGGTATAGATACGCTGTATAATGGACGTTCAGGATATTTCACTTTGTATTTACAACTTTTGTTCTTAAAATTCCGGAAGTGTTCCGAAGACATCATCCCTTTAAAGGGATGTGAACTTTGTACTCCGGTATTAAGGAGCATCTAAGTACCTAAAATTAATTGGGCTTTAATATGTGGGCTAGAAAAACACAGACTGAAACTTCAATTTTCCTGCTAAGATAAACACCAACACCGGACCTTTGAAATTATTATAAAACCGTAAGAAAGCTTTACACACGTTGTTGTCGAATATACAATCTTAAAAAAAAAATCTAACAACATCCTTTAAAAAATATTCGTTAAAAACTTTACATTAAAATTGGACCATTAAAAATAATCTTTTAACAATAGTATTTCTTTTTTTAATCCTCTGAAAAGCCATAATGCATTAGTATAGCGGACTTTTATAGGTCGGATGTTTTCGGCGTAAAAATGAATTTACTAGCATCTTGATAATAATATTCGTCTTCTTCTCAGACATATTGGTTTTTACGTCATTTATCTGTCAAATGGTTATTTGTCAAATCGCTATTTCCCTGCACCATGAGGCTGACCTTCGAAATATCTATCTAATTCCGAAAAAGACGCGAGAAAAAGAGTAGGACTATACGACAACGGCTACCGGTATTGATAATTTTTGGTAGAGAGATTTGACAAATTACAGCCATTTTGGCTGAAAATGTAAAAGTGCAAAATATTTCTAATAATGGGGGACCCCGTGATATGGAGGCTAGTTGGTAAATTTTTTTTTTCCAAAATCGATAAAACACCGAATATTGAGTGGGAACGTAATATGAGGGCTTCGCCAAAAAGATGACCGTTGGTCGACCATTTGTAGTACCAAATATTCGAGTAGTACTAGCAATATCTGTACAATTTTTCAGAGCTCTATCTTAAATATTCCGACCCTATCGTGAAAGACATAGAATTTTATTCTGATCACCGGTGAATATTTCGAGGTTTACGCTTTTGTTGGACATTGATATCTCAAAACTTAGACCAACATTCAAAATTTTCTGCTAGAACGCTTTTTACCGAATCTGGATTGTCAAATTGCTGTTAGAATTAAAGGTTTTATACCAACATGAATATTGATACGCTTCTTGTTTTGATTATCATATTCGTGGTAAATGTGTTATGACGAACGTAGTAAAGTATATGCAAGTGATCATCACAGGTTACATGCTGTATGCAAGTTATTGGTATTTGATAATATTGATATCACTATATTTACTTTTCATTCTATCTCATGTCAGCTCATGAACATCGAACAATAATGTAAACTGAACTTTTACTTAAGATAAACTCCTCGTGTTTTAATTTCTCTGGACAAGACGAAAACTCTATAGGATATTTCCATCAATTGCAATAATTCCAAAATACCGAACCTTGGCCACATACAAAAACGTAGAATACTAAATATACTAACATGGCTAAATCGAAATCTTCCGCGAACATTTCAAGATGTCACAAACGTAATTAAAAAATATTTACAAATTTTCAAATCTTACAATTTTTTTATCACTGAGCATGGACGAATCAATGTCCGCCTTCTTAATTTCATAATGGCTGGGCTGTTTGAAGACAATTTTGTAGGCGCGTTCGTAACGTTTTTGTGTTATAAGCCAACGGGGCGATTCACGCATCAAACTGTAATAAAAATTAAATAATATTTTTCTAATATTCAAAATATTTAACAAAACTTACTAGCAATTCAATATTAACAACATGGCTGGAACAGTTAAGGATAACTGTAAATATCTCCAATGATCTGCAATCAAATATGAAGCCAATGCCATTAGCATCATACCAATGGGATAGGAACCCGAAAAGGCCAATGACATCCAGGAACGATGTTTCAGGCAAATGTTTTCAACCACTGAAAAAAGAAAAAAATATTTCTTAAATAATTTAATTGTTCTTATCAAAAATTTGTAGTTATTAAATACGTACACATAGCATAGGCAGGATAAAAGAGGCCAGATGATGCTGCACCCAAGCCAAAGCGACCAACCAAAAACAATGAATACCACGGTGAGAATGTGCAAAAAATACTGGAAACCATGAAGAATACTGCACCCAAGGTAAAGGCAATCTTGCGGCCAAATCTAATGAAAATCAATTTATTAATAAATCATAACATTGAAAAAATCACAATAACTTACCTATCCGATATCATGCCAAAGGAGAATGAACCAAAGAATTTACCCAGTGATATGAAAACCTGGGCCGAAGTCCTTTGTATGGCCCTTTCACATACCAAATCCCAATCGGACACAAAAGTACCTTCCGGCGCTGAGTATTGATATGAACCTCTGGCCTTACACGAGATCTCTGTGGGTAGGCTAATTTCAGACATTGCCGCTGTATAATTATAGGCCTCCTCATAGGACATTTTACTCAACTCCCTATAATCCCAATCCCATATGGTACAGCCTTTACTATCGAGATCTTTGTGAACGATTTGACGTTTTTGTTCTTCGGTCCAATTGGCCGCTTGCAATTCATCGACTTCACACCATTGATCATCGGGCAGATAACCCAACATTGTATAGGAATTAACATGGAAGCCATTGAGGATATTCGGTAGGACACAGAGGAAAAATAAGGACCTGTAAGATGGAGAAAAAAAATATTTAAAATGTTGTACAAACAAATTTCAAAAATTGTAAACGAAAAATGAAAACAAATCGTAAAACCTAAAATTAGAGGTGGTGGAACTGAGCGTATTTTCAAACATTTTATTTTCTCTTCAACACTTCTGAGAAGTTCTACAGATATTTTTATTAAGAACATTATGAATAACAATATGAATTTAAATTACATGACATCCATCGTTTGGGAAAGGGAAAATTAACTTTCTTATGAACTTTGAAGGACATATTCTCCATAGGTCAAAAAAACGAAAATTATTATTTTTGTTGTGGTACAACAGAACTTTTCCACAATTTGCTTAAATTTTGGGAATTGTTTATGCACAAATTTGTGACCAAGATGACATGTCAATTCTAATAATGAATATTTTTTCTTCCAAAAAACTAATAAAAAAGTAGCCCCCATACTACAACGGAAATGGGACATAAAAGTCAAAACATACCTAAGACAATTGAATTAAAGTATCCGTAAATTAAAGATACAAAATACCATTGTTTAATCTAGTTAGTACATATGCATTGAGACATATGTGTGTACATTTAATTGTGTAGTACATAAGGTATAGATTTTTTACAACATAAAGTAATTTCACTTTATTTATGGAAAGAAGAGAAATGGATACCCAAGGTCGCATCCAAAGAAAATGCACAAGAAATATATATAGTAATACGTAATCAAGGTCTAAGACTTGAACAAACGGAGAAATGCATTTTTTGTCCAGTGAAGTCCGGTAAAAGTTGGAGATCCAATAGTTCAACTACAGAAAGGGTAGTTGGACCTAACCCGTAACTAGAATAACTATTATACAAGTTTGCGTCCACGAAATTGGTACCAGACAGGCCAAATAACCAAGTTGGCAGAGTACGAGAAGGAAGGCTTCTAGAAAACAGTGGGGGCAGCGAACGCGTTAACTCGAATTGATTTCTGGCATACATTTTCACATTTTGCTAATATAGTGATAGTTTAAGTAACTTAATCGGCCCATGTTTTGCCATAGTCCTCATATAACTGTACCCCCGATTTTAAGTATGTATATTCGACGTTTTAGACACTTTTTCGACCAAATAAGAAGTATTTTGGCCTTTGCAGGTCTTACAAAATATCGGTCTAAGTTTTGGTATAGCCTAAATATAAGGGTACCCCTCATTTTTAAATTTTTTGTTCAAGATTTTAGACACGTTTTCAAACCGTATTGATATCATTTTGGTATTTCTGGTCCCGTTTTAGGTATAGTTCCTATATATCCCCACAATTTTTACTGGTGGAATGCTACAAGAGAATATTGTCGATGACGTATCTTTTGAGTTTCCAGGCCTCGTATAGGCATTTGAAAAAATAATCTTTAAAAACCACGTCTTGTATAGGCATTTGAAAAATATTCTTTAAAAACCACACCTCTTCTTTAAAATATCCACGACTTGAGAATACTTATACCCTCCAATATTCGGTATTTCGGGGATTTTGGAAGCGTTTTCCAACCGACTTGGTTGTAATTTGGCATTTTGGTTTCTCCATGGTATAGGACAGTTCCGTACGAAAAATTATTATATTAACCCAAGATTCAGGGTAGCCCCATATAACGGTACTCCCCAAAACTTGATATTTTTGGTTATCATTGAAGAACGGATATCGATCTAAAAAATGTTTAATATTGACCGAAGTTTCCATCTAACGGTACTCCCAATATTCCGTATTTTGGACAGGTTCTCCAAACGAATTGGCTGTGATTTGGTATTTTGGGTTCTCATTGTATAGCACATCTCCGTACTAAAAATTCTTAATTTCCACCAAATTTCAGGGTAGCCACCCCATATTCGGTATTTTGGGCTGTTATTTGGTATGTTGGGTTCTCATTGGAAAACACAAATTTTTAATAATGACCCAAGTCGACATTTTGAGAATTTTGTACACGCCTTTAGCCGAATTGGCTGTTATTTGGTAATTTTTACTCTCATTGACTGTCAAATTCCACTACAAACAAGTAAAATGATGTCAGCTGATATTGACATTTTTGAATTTGTATGGGGGAGGTACCAGAAGGAGTGGATCAATGGGTCCCATCTTCGAAAAGGATCTATGCTTGGTAAATATAATATGTTGTTTAAAGTTTGGTTCAAATCGGGCATCACATTCACCTGATATTGGATTTATAAATATTGAAAATGTTGACCCTTTGTGGGGAAGGTATCAGAAGGAGTGGACCAGTGACTCCCATGTTCGGACTTGATCTATGTCTAGTAAAAATAAAAGTTTGTGAAAAGTTTGGTTCAAATCGCCTGATATTGAATTTATACATTTTGAAAATTTTGAACATTTGAGGGGGAGGTACCAGAAGGAGTGGACCAATTGGTCCCATTTTCAGACTTTATCTAGGCAAGTTTTTGTTTAAAGCGGATAATCCATTTACATGATATTATATAAATAATTTTTACCACAATTTCGACCATTTTGTGGGGGTACCAGAAAGAGTAAACCGGTATCCCACATCATCGAACATGAACTAAGTTTGGTAAAAATATTACGATGTGCAAAGTTTGGATGAAATCGGATACTGCCCTCGAGAGTTATCGTTCGCACCCCCGGCCAGACAGACAGACAGACGGGCGAACATTTGCAAATCGACTCCAAATTGTCAGAAACGTATTTGGTTTAAAGAAAAATGAAGTCTAAAACCAATATTTAGCCATAAGCCTGAGGGTATACAAAATATCAATATTGATTTCCGTTTTATTATAGCCCCATATAAGGGTAGCCCCACTATTAGATATATTGAAGTTCAATAATCTCTTTCTCCCGAATTTTTCCTCTTAGAAGCGCCCATTACTTTTAGATATTTTTATTGTCATCCTCATGGTGGTTTGGTTGACTCAAACTTTTACATATGAAAATGTTTTATAATTACCCATATGTAAACTCATTCTTGACATACTGTACGCGAAATTCAAGATCATGAAGTCAAGGACTCGAAGTAAGTTGGGTGTGTCCGAAAGGTTGTTACTACTATGAAGCATCTGCCTTTCGGAAGTTCCTCATAATGAAGTCAAGGTTGTTTCCTGCGAATCGGTATGACAGACTATATATAAGAGTGTGTATTCATATATTTTCCAACGGATTTAACTATTATTTAACACTTCGAATTGCCTCAACGAGTAAAGAATACCTTTGGATAAGTTATCTTTGGCATATGTAATCTTGCAATTATAATAACCATTCCAAATAATACATTTGTATTGCCTCTGTGACGTTTTAGCAACACAATATTATCTTTTGTTTGATCTAAATCACATACACACATATATACTGTTTCATTGTACACATTTTGTTAGTCAATTACATAGTAATTATACAAATCAAAATCAAAGCATCTTAATAAGGGAACAATTAAAAATGAAAATTTTTCTTCTAAATGTCAAGAATATTAGCAAGGAAAAATTAGCTAAGACTAATTTGTTTGGTTGAATGCGTTTTTATTTTATTTCCCACTACTGACATGCAATGCAAAAAGGCATACAAACATACATACAATTTTTCGAACAAGTGTACGTTGTCATTGGCTTACAACAAGTTCAATGTTATGTACATACTTACATACAACACAAAATGTGCATAGAAAGTAACGTTACACTGAACTAATTAGTTGCACACTTCATTAAAGATTTTATTTCAACTATATACATATAACAAATTGAAATATAATTATTAAAAAGTTTTGCAGTTCGACATTATTTTAAAATTTTCAAAATTATTCGTTCTTTTAATATTATATGAAGTGCAAAAATCATCTAAAATCCATCCACTTTGCATTAATTATCCATTAAGTAATGTTAATTACTAAAATTTATAATTCTATACAATTAAATAATTTCAATTATGCATCAAATAAAAAAAAAACATAAAGAAATAAACATGCATTTCTAATTACAATTGTATTAAATATTTTTCTAATTATTTGCAAATAAAAATTCTTGTATTCGATTATGATAATAATTTATGTTAATTTATTATTCAACAATTTGTTGCAACTTTTTGTTTTTTGTTAGATAATTAACTGAATTCTAATTTTAATACAATCAAGAAAAACATGACCACCTCAATACCAGATAGCGTGTCCGATCAATCGATCGATCGAACGAACCAGCAACAACGTTATATTTCGTTATGCTATTTCAATTTCGATTTTTATTTGAAATAAAAGTTGTTTTCTGGGAGGGAGTAAATAAAAGTAACGTGTAATGCAATAAGGTCAATGTCGGGCAATAATTAAACATATTTTATAGACGTAAATTGATTTCAATCAAATTTATAAAATAACACCGAACATTTGCATAATAAAAATTAAATGTCGTTAATTTAATTAAAACTAAGTTTACACAGTGCAACAAAATGAAGGTCATTGTTAAGGCAAATGAAAGTTACACATAGTAATCAAAATATTGTCACCTTGTTATTTTATTTTAGAGTAGGATATATTGCCAACTAACCGCGCTCAATAGTTTGCGGTAATTTTTTATACCCTTCACCACACTGTGGTACAGGGTATTATGTCTTTGTGCATATGTTTGTAACAGGCGAAAAAAAATATAAATTTTTGTCCGATTTAAGGTAAATGGTGCACTAAAGTCCCTATATATCTTTCGATTTGCACGAAATTTGGCACAACGTACTAAATTAAGTCTAGAATGATATGTGCAAAGGTTCGAGCAAATCGGTTCAGATTTAGATATAGCTTCGCCCGATTTAGGCAAATAGTCCACTAAAGTCCCTGGAAATCTTTTGATTTGCACGAATTTTGGCATAGTGCACTGAATTAATTCTAGAATGGTGTGTGAAAAGTTTGGAGAAAATCGGTTCAGATTTAGATATAGCTCCCATATATAGCTTCGCATGATTTTAGGTAAAATATACCCAAAGTGGTGAAAGGTATCATATAGTCGGCCCAGTCCGACCTTAATACTTTCCTTACTGGTTTAATGTTGAACTTGAATTTAAAGGTCAAAATGTGGGATTTCCCAAAGTGATAGCATCAATCAAGCGGTGTCAAACAGTGATTGTTATAGTTGAATGTGTACTTTCCTTCATACATAGAATATTAAAGGTTTGTCAGCATTTTTCAAGTTCAGGGTTACAATTCGAACCGAAATTTAGATTTTTTTTATTATTTTTCTCTTTACGCAAACAATCGTTTTTAACAATATATATTTTTTTAAATATCCTTATTATGTTTCTACGGACAACATATCGCTCATTTGCTGCAAGACAGACATAACTCAAACCAGTAAGGAAAGTAGTAAAGTCGGACCGACTATACGTTTATTGTACATATGTAACCTAACAATTTCATGTCGTGTCAACAACCTATGCTAAATTTAATTTCAATCAAATTTATGGAAATCGATTTATAGCAAACATGATACACGCTTCACATGCCGCATTGTCCAAATATATTCTCAATCAGACGTTCGTTCGAAATATATATCCTACGTTCTGCAAAATTGCATGTCAATCGGGCAAACATTAGTAGTTTGGTACACCATTTACCTAAAATCGGACTTAATTATATATGTGTTACCTTTATCTAAATCTGAACCGATATTCTCGAAACCTAACACACATCATTCTAGACTTAATTGAGTGCGCTATACTAAATTTCGTGCAAATCGAAAGATATATAGGGACTTTGGTACACCATTCACATTAAATCGGAGGAAAATATATATGGGAGTTATATCTAAATCTGAACCGATTTTCTCGGAACTGAACACATATCATTCTAGAATTAATATACGTTTATTGTACAGATGTATCCTAACAATTTCATGTCGTGTCAACAACCTATGCTAAATTTAATTTCAATCAAATTTATGGAAATCGATTTATAGCAAACTTGATACACGCGACTCATGCCGCATTGTCCAAATATATTCTCAATCAGACGCCCGTTCGAAATATATATCCTACGTTCTGCAAAATTTCATGTCAATCGGGCAAACAATAGTCTTGATTTAGATTAGGCAAGTTTACTTGCGGCAAGTCTTTGTTTGTAGGAGAGAGGGGCAAGGGGAATAGAAATGGAAAAAATTGCTCGTACCGACAATTTTCTGGCAATTCGTTTTGTGTATTTCGTATTTTTTGACATTTTATATTTATTTAAATGTGAAAAAACTATTTGAAACAAATAATTTTTTTTTTTTTTTTTTTGAAACCGGATTGCCTTGTATAGACGCATGAAGCAAGTTCAAAAGAGAACGATAAGAATTGCCGCAAGTAAACTCGCCTAATCTAAATCAAGACTTAGTAGTTTGGTACACCATTTACCTAAAATCGGACTAAATTATATATGTGGGACCTTTATCTAAATCTGAACCGATATTCTCGAAACCTAACACACATCATTCTAGACATAATTAAGTGCGCTATACAAAATTTCGTGCAAATCGAAAGATATATAGGGACTTTGGTACACCATTCACATTAAATCGGACGAAAATATATATGGGAGCTATATCTAAATCTGAACCGATTTTCTCGGAACTGAACACACATCATTCTGGAATTAATTTAGTACGCCGTGCCAAATTTCGTGAAAATCGAAGAATATATAGGGACGTTGGTGCACTATTTACATAAAATCGAAAGAAAATGTATATGTATCTAAATCTGAACCGATGTTCACGAAACTTAACATATGTAATTCTAGATTCAATTCAGTGCGCCATACCAAATTTCGTGCAAATCAAAAGATATATATGGACTTTGGTACATCATTTACATGAAATCGGGCGAAAAAATATATATGGGAGATATATCTAAATCTGAACCGATTTTTCCCCAATTTCAATAGGGTTCGTACTTCGGCCAAATAAGTGACCTATGCCAAATTTCAGCCAAATCGGATCATAAATGCGACCTGTATTTTGTTCACAAAAATACATGGACGGACGACATGCGTAAATCGACTCAAAAAGTGATTCTATGCGGCTTCCTCAAAGATCAAAATTAGACTTCTACGACAGTCAATATATATATATAGTCCTACGACAGACTATACTCATTAAGAGCAGGACGCACCATATATATATATATTGTGATTTGGTCCACATTCCTTCCCTCAAATTTGAAAAATTATAAATTTAATACAACAATTGTAACACATCGGCACTAGACAGTGATTCCGTAGGCCTATGCAAACCATAATCCAGTCGAGTGCGCTATAGCGAATGAATTTTTTTTATAGCAAGCACATTTTCAGATCCCTAAGTTTTGAGACATACTTTTCATACAATACTTTCCTCTTATAGCAAACTAAGTATATATAGAAATTTTCGTCTTGTTTGTAAGTTTTTTTTTCGGAATCTTGTAGACATTATTGTAATATTCCATTCTTTTTTTCATTTACAAATTAAATAAAATATTAATTAATTTAATTTAATTTGTATTGCATTGGTTATCACTTCGCGCATATACCCAGTGACCGATAATGATTATAAGTAGTAGCCGATCGATCGCCCGATTTACCCACATCATGTAATCAGACAATCAATACCAGAAGCAGCAAAACACGAGAACAAATCCAAAGTGCACAGATGAGGATCAGTACATTTCAGTCAATGCGGATTATTGAAAGTGAATGATTATTGACACACATCTACGTATATGTATATAGATTTTTAATTAAAAAATTATTAGTTTTTTATTTTTAATTCCAAATTATGTACTTGTTTACATTTTGATTTTTTCTTATCAATGGATTGATGTGAGTAAGAGTGCATGAAACAATTTGTTCACGAGCTAATCACGTTCCATGTCCACACGCACACACACACTTTTCGGCTGTCTGTCAGATGGGGTGTAACGCCGGTAATGTTACCTCGTTAACCTTATGTACGTACCTATATTTATATATTTAGCAAAACAATTTCCGCATAAATTTTTGTGTGCAACGCATTTTTATTTTCATTTTGGAATCAAAAAAAAAAAAAAAAAAACGTAATTCGTAATTCGTAAATACATTGGCACGTGATTACCTTGGGTGTTTTTGTTCTGCGAACACTACACTCGTATACGATTGTATCACACTGACAACGTTTATTTTCGATTTTGAATATTTAAATATGTTTTCTTTTTTGTTTGGTTTTTTAATGAATTAATGATAAAATTGAACTTTGCAAATTTGGTTGTAGGTAATATAGTCGTATGTAAGTGAATCGGAAGGGGAATGGTTGTGTCAAAATAACTGACAAATATTATATATTCTTAATATGAACAAAATAGGGACTTATTTGGTTTAATAGTGAAGGTTAGGTTCTTAATAAATTCTAAATATTTATAAATTTATATTTTATATGGTTGATCAAAGTCATGGCCGTTTTTTTTTTAATTTGGTTATAATTTCAAACATGAAAAATATATTCATAAATAATTTATGTTTGAAGTTATAATTTGCATAAAACCAGGCAATGTCCTTAAGAATGGCATATACAGTTTGTTCTTTTTTGTCGATTGAACAAAATATACAATTAAATCTGAACTTGGAGACATATAGTCCGACACAGTTGTAACTTCAATTTTAATTGTCGTTTTTATTAATAACCAATACAATTTATATGATATATGTATATTTATTGCATTTTTTTAATAAACAAAGAGCACTTGCTCTTGTCGAGAATTCTGCAATTTACATAAACAAGTAATTCGTGCAAATATGTAAAAATTCTGGTTTAATTGCCGGTAAATTGAGTAATTTGTATGTGTATAAAAATAATTTGAAATATATTTTCAAAAAATCGGGTATTCTAAACAGTGTAACGCGTGTGCGTAATTATAGCAGTTCATTTGACATAACACAAGTACGTGGTAAAATAAGGTGACTCAAACACTAAAGTAATGTAACGAAATACTGTCGCAAAGCCCTTCTTTCAGATAGTCGTTGAAAGTACAAGAATGGGGTTTGCACTATGAATTAATAACTTTTTTTGATGGTATAGAGTGTATACCAAGATGAGGTCAGAATATCGAACAATCGACTGAAGAATAATAAAGCAGCTGGTGCGGATGGACTGATCAGGAACATGCATCAATTGATTAGTACAATTTGGCTAGAGCAATGCATGCCCAATGATTGGAACTTCAGCATCATGTGTCCCGTGCATAAAAAAAAAGATGAGATAAGGCGATATGTGCCAACTATAGAGGAATAAGACTCCAATGCGGCTTCAGTCCTGGTAATCCACCACAGACCAGATTTTCACTCTACGCCAATTCCTGGAAAAGAGCCACAAAAAAGAACACATATACACCTTACACCTATTCGTCGATTATAAAGCCGCACTTGATCAAATTGAGAAGGAGTCGCCAAAGTGGGCCAGACAGTAAATGGCGAGAAGACCAAGCTGATTGTATCAATGCTCAAGACGTCCTGTATACTCGGACCAATTGTGGAACTTTAAAACTACGGCTTCGAGGTAGTCAACGATTTTATATACCTTGGTACCGCCACAAATAAACCGAATGACATCAGTTTTGAAATTCGGAGAAGGATAATGATGGCCAACAGATACTACTATGGTCTAAGTAAGCAGTTTAGAAATAAGGCCACATCCCGCCAGACCACAGTGACACTCTACAAAACGCTGATACTACCCGTGCTGGTATATGATCACAAGCATGGGCACTTGCGCAATCAGATGAGGCACCTCTTAGAGGGTTTGAGAGAAAAATGCTCTGAAAGATATATTGCCATTGAACGAACCATTGCTCCCAAAATGTGCCATATTTTCACAACTTTTGGCTATAATTTGACATTTTTTGTTTTCATTGCTTGCCAAAAAAGGTCGGTATCGGTCCAATTTTTACGATAACTCCCATGTAATGGTGTTCCCCATTATTCTGTATTTTGGGGAGATTTTTTAACCGATTTGGTTGTAATTTGATAATGTTCAAATCATTTATAACGATATATCGGTAATAACGACTGTATCCCAAGTTCTGTGAAAAATTCTGTCCTCTGACTGTTATCGTTTATAAGGACATATCGCCTATAGCGCCCAATTTCCCCGGTCCCTTGACCGTTGTTATAAGCGATTTCGACTATACTTTGAGCTCCCATTGGGTAGCAAATATCCCTACCAAAGTTATCGATACAGGTCTACTTCCAAGATAACCATACTACCCCCATTATTCGGCATTGACACATTCATATACCGAATTGGTGAAGGGTATAAAGTGTTCGGCCCGGTCGAGCATAACGACATTTTTACTTGATTTTTTCTAGTATTTTTTGACTCTTATCTTCTAATTTGGACATTTTTACTAGTTATTTAATGCTAGACCCATACTAATTGTGATAGATCAAGTCAAATATTTTTGAAATGTTGAATTTGAAAAGTACGATTTAAGTATATTTTCAAAAATATATTTTACATCCCTGATCTAAAATTACGCTGCAATCTCAAACATGTGTTCTAAATTTCATAAAAAAATAATAAATTCGTATAGGTGATAAACTTTCTGACATTTTGAAAATAACCGAAAAAATATACAAATAATAATTGTTAATAACAAAATATAGAATTCAAATTACCAGACAAATATTCCGCCGGTTCCAATACGTTCCAGCTCATTGGTGACAATATCTTTGTACGTATCTTCACTTATGATGATTTTGGATTTTTCACCTTGATCCTGAGTCATTTTGGATTTTTTTCTTTTGATGACCGTTGCTCTAGTTCAGAACTTTGTATTTTTCCACTATGTAATTACGTGCGGCGGAATGGAAATGGCACCACCTCCACCACCTTGGGGATAAGTGGTAATTCCTCAATTTATTTGTTGTGTAAAAAAACTACACAATAACAACAGCAACAACAACAAGTAGGACACACACACACACGCAATTTTCTTTTGTACTAAAAAGTTCTATTGTCGTCGTCACTTATTGCTTACAAAGTGTAATGGATGCAGCAGTCCAAGACAAGTAGTGGTGACCACTGACGTTTGTTTGACTGGCCGACTGACTGACTTGTCAGTGAGTGATATTTTGACTATATATTTTTTTATTTATTTTAACACACAAATAAAGTTTTGGAACTCACTCTTTGAACTGTTGATCGATCACAAACGAAAATATTCCAACAGTAGGGGGTAAATTTGGAATTAATAGACTTTCACTGGGTCGGTTGTTTGCATTCATTTGTTTGACGCTATGCAGTTGTGTTGCATTTCAAGAACATTGAGCAAGTGTGACATTAACATTCAAACACAAATAGAATAAGTTATTGAAAAAGAATTCAATTATTGTCTACTACTTTTTTATCACAGAGCACTTTCACTTTCCATTCCACTTTTATTTTCAATTCACAGCCAAGATGATTTTTTTTTAAACCCCAAAAAGGAAATTCTGTAATCCCTTCACACTTTGTTGTAATTTGGTTTAGTACACTTTAGAATTTTTCTGTTCTCTCCTTCTTTTTCGTCTAGTTTATTATTCTCTTCCTTCCTAAGGCATCAATTACAACTTCATTTAACTTTCCCTGTGCGTTTTATTTTCTATTTCTTTGGCGCTTTGAAGTTACGTCTTTAAGTCAGCTCAAATCCCGGTTTTCGAATGCGACAACCAACTTGTCGCGCTGAATGCGTTTTGCTTACTAACGACTCTAAGCATAGATCACTTCAAATTAAACGACAACACGACGACAAATGCCAAACACCATTGACTCGACTCAGTCCCAACGATCGGTCATTATTATGTTCGAATAGCACAGCACAAAATGTTGTGCGATGAACGAAGGAACGAACGAACTTAAGACGATCGACAGACAGCAAGTACTGCATCATGTGTGCGTTGTTGTTGTTGTTATTAATGCTTCTTTACACTATTGACAGGAAGTTGGCATACAGGAGAAAACAAATAAATCGCTTCAAATGATCTTCATAATAAAAATGGACAGAATATTGAAATGCAAGTCTAACGTTTTTAAAAAGGATAGAAAATCGTTTATACATTACGATAACAACATCAGAAAAAATCAACAAATTGTAATGATTGTATTTTATATAAGAAACTATATACAAGTAAAGGGTGACGTAGGGGAAGATAGATATCAAGCAACGGCCTGATTGGCTTTAACATGGCGAAGCCCAGGCTTATCTTGGTCCCTCTTTCATCTGAATTGTGGACACTGACCTCTCGTGGTGTCACCTGGGGTAACTATTTTCATCATCCATTGAAATAGTGAGCTGATATGTGCCACGAGTTCACCCACACTCGGAAAACCCCTCGTACTATGAAAAAGCAACGAAAAAGAAAACCCCCCAATGTTGACGACCCCCGAAAACGTATAAAGGACCACGATCTGCGAATCTGCACTTGGAATGAGCGCACGTTATGCAGAACAGGCGCAGTTTTCGCCTTGCCGGATGTACTCAAGAAATACAAAGCCGATATTATTGCCTTACAGGAAATGCGATGGAAAGGGACTGGCGTAAGTAAATCAGATGATTACGCCCTGTATTATAGCTACCATGAAACGAGACGTGTATTTGGCTGCGGATTTATGGTTAACGGGAGAATATATGACCTCGTCTCCAGATTCAAGAAGTTCTACATCAGTCCGACGGAAGACAAAGATGAACAGACCAACGACATTTTTACGAGCGCCTGGAAACTGCATAATGCCCTGGCCATGACATTAAAATTCTGCTAGGAGATTTTATTCGGAAGAGAAAATATTTTTGGTCCCACCGTCGGAAAATTCAGCCTCCATGAAGAAACATGGAAACTGCATAATGCCCTGGCCATGACATTAAAATTCTGCTAGGAGATTTTAATCGGAAGAGAAAATATTTTTGGTACCACCGTCGGAAAATTCAGCCTCCATGAAGAGGCATCTGATTAGATTGACCATGTTGTTATAGACGGAAGGCATTCGTCCAGTGTTTTAGACGTTGGATCGATACGAGGAGCGAATATCGATTCGGATCATTACATTGTGGCAGCCAAGGTTCGCACCCGTGAGCGTGAGCAAATCGAGATGTACAGAAGTTAGAATGAAGTCCGAAAATTTTACCAACGAGTAAAACACCAAACCAAAGGCGAACTATTAAGCTCGGATTATGGAACAACCGTTCTGTCACAAACCATCTAAGTAAGTAAGATCCATGATAACTGAATTTTCTCTCATTCTAATTGTAAATCATGTTTCAGACTTGGTATGCTTGAGACTTCTATTATTTTTCTCTAAAATTCTTCATAAGTTCTATAAAGGATTTAAATTCGGGGACTGAAAAAATTACATATTATATACCGGCGGCACTCATACAGCATTGCTTTCGTTGGCAAAAATGACAGATTTCCAAAGTGCAAAATCATTTTTTTCTCCATGGGGTTTATGCTTGGTTTTTTTCAGTACAACTCTACCATTACCCAAAAAAATTTCGAATTCTTTCTGAGTTACATTTCTTTTCCAGGTACTTATCTGCGATTTCAGCATGTTTAGATGCAATTAGCTTTGGATTATCGGCCACTTGCAGCGTTCGAAAATAAACATTATGGTACCGTTCCATAGTGTTCTGTACCCTACCAAGGTGGATAGGTACACTAAAATAACGTACTGTACCGGTACACAAACACTAAACATATTTTTAGCGTTACTGTTCCGGAGCACAACAAAAGTCGTAGTGTACCGGCAGTGCTACACTAAAAATCGTAGTGTACCGACTGCGGTACATTAAAAATCGTTGTGTTCCACCGCACTATAGGTCAAACCGACAATTTTTGTGGCCAAATAAAATAGAATACAATATTATATTTCAATTAGAAATGCTTTATTAATAGTCTGGAAGACTAACGGAACAATTTTTTTTAGAAATTAACCCATTAAGTTATTAATTATTAACCCTTTGGGGGCAAAAATCATTTAATAAGATTTTATAATATATACACTGCGTATCATAACTATAGACGCACCTTTAATTCAACTGGTATGTTAGTTGACAAATAAAATGGACCCATTAAGTTATTGTTCACAATAAAACAATCAAAAACACATTTTATCCAACAAAAATAATTAATTTATTCTTTATGGTTTCGCCGAATTCTGCACTTTCAAAATTGCTGGTGTTGCATAACTATAGACGCACTTTTACAAAATTAGAAAAAACTATTTTTAAAACTTAAATAAAATAAAATAACTTTTATAATTAATGGGTAGGGCCTCCCTTATTTTGAATAAGTTCAAAAATTTTATCCATCACACTGTTGATCAAAATTATTCGCAAGTCTTCGTCGATTGACCGCCATTCATCGAAAATCACTTCTTGGAGGTAAAATACAGTTTGGTATTGGAGGTTTTCTGCATTGACACGATGAGTCAAGATTCCACACATGTTCTCGATCGGATTCTGGTCGGAAATTTTAATACTTTTCGATTTTAACCATACTTGAGTATGGCGACTTTTATGAACTGGTGCGTTGTCCTGCTAAAAAACGAGTCCTTGATTGTTGCTGCTTTCCCAAAATTACAATATTTTGTCTTCCAAGACTTGAACGTACTCCAATGAATTCATCCGACAACATGGAAATGTCAAATAAAGCATTCCGTGGCTATAAAATGCTCCCAAGGCCATTAAGGAACCGCCACCGAAATATCGTATTAAGAAATAACGATATTTCGGTAACCGCCACCTTGGGAGCATTTTATAGCCACGGAATGCTTTATTTGACATTTCCATGTTGTCGGATGAATTCAATGGAGTACGTTCAAGTCTTGGATGACAAAATATTGCAATTTTGGGAAAGCAGCAACAATCAAGGACTCGTTATTTAGCAGGACAACGCACCAGTTCATAAAAGTCGCCATACTCAAGTATGGTTAAAATCGAAAAATATTAAAATTTCCGACCAGAATCCGATCGAGAACATGTGTGGAATCTTGACTCATCGTGTCTATGCAGAAAACCTCCAATACCAAACTGTATTTTACCTCCAAGAAGTGATTTACGATGAATGGCGGTCAATCGACGAAGACTTGCGAATAATTTCGATCAACAGTGTGATGGATAAAATTTTTGAACTTATTCAAAATAAGGGAGGCCCTACCCATTAATTATAAAAGTTGTTTTATTTTATTTAAGTTTTAAAAAATAGTTTTTTCTAATTTTGTAAAAGTGCGTCTATAGTTATGCAACACCAGCAATTTTGAAAGTGCAGAATTCGGCGAAACCATAAAGAATAAATTAATTATTTTTGTTGAATAATATGTGTTTTTGATCGTTTTATTGTGAACAATAACTTAATGGGTCCATTTTATTTGTCTACTAACATACCATTTGAATTAAAGGTGCGTCTATAGTTATGATACGCAGTGTATACAGTGGTGGTCACAGAATTAAAACATTTACTGTGGTAAACATTTTTTGATCAGCCATCGATTCGTTTGAAGTATTTTTGAAATTTTTTTAATTCAGAACACTTCGATATACTGCACTTAAGAGATTTAGTGTGAAAATGGAAAATTATTGCATGCAATTTTTCCATAAATAACGGTTTTTATGAAAATACGTCGACTTTGAAGTGGCCATATAATTAAAACATTGTGTAATATTTTACTTTACTTCATTTTTGGAAAATATTTTTAAAAAAGCTCTTTAATTTAGTTAAAATACGTAAACTAAGCACCGATAAAATCATTTACTGATAAAATTTTATTATTATAGAAAATAAAGGTCCGAATGCACCAGAAATTGCTAGAATTAGTAGAAAACAATAAATTATTCTCAAAATAAATAAATATTTGAAATAAAAACTGAAAAAATAGCAATTAACATAAAAGAACGACTCAATTTCGATAGCCTTTATTGAAGAAGGCCGGAATATTTTTGCAGTATGTGAGGAAATATCGATTGATATTGGCATTTATTATACCAAATCGATTGTTCGAGTAATACAGAATATATTTTATCAAAAAATATATTCAAAAAATATTATTTTGGAAAAATATTGTCATGTTCAATACATTTTAAGGGTCAAGAGTTAACCATCAAACATGCTGCTGTGTACCAGAAACGTTTTCTCGTCAACATAGGCGTTGATCTCTGTTCGTTCTGGTGTGACTGATATATTTTTTGATAAAATATATTCTGTACTACTCGAACAATCGATTTGGTATAATAAATGCCAATATCAATCGATATTTCCTCACATATATTCCGGCCTTCTTCAATAAAGGCTATCGAAATTGAGTCGTTCTTTTAGGTTAATTACTATTTTTTTCAGTTTTTATTTCAAATATTTATTTATTTTGAGAATAATTTATTGTTTTCTACTTATTCTAGCAATTTCTGGTGCATTCGGACCTTTATTTTCTATAATAAGGGTTATTTTCTGAATGTAAGGTGTACTGTACAAATTATTGGCAATTTTGATAGATTTTACACATTTTTTCAAAAATTTTTATCAGTAAATGATTTTTTCAGTGCTTAGTAAACTAATAATTCAACTAAATTAAAGAGCTTTTTTAAAAATATTTTCAAAAAATGCAGTAAAGTAAAAAATCACACAATGTTTTAATTATATGGCCACTTTAAAGTCGATGTATTTTCATAAAAACCGTTATTTATGGAAAAATTGCATGCAATAATTTTCCATTCTCACACTAAATCTCTTTAGTGCAGTATATCGAAGTGTTCTGAATTAAAAAAATTTCAAAAATACTTCAAACGAATCGAGGGCTGATCAAAAAATATTTACCACAGTAAATGTTTTAATTCTGTGACCACCACTGTATATATATATATATATATATATAGGGGAGACTGGGGCACCTTTTCGCATTTTCGTCAATACAAGCACGTTTGATCTTATATATGCAATTTCGAACCATATTAAAGGATTAGTTTTAAAGACAAACTCAAAAACATTTTTTGTAAAAACATTATACATATTTTTAAATATTTTTATTGTGTTATTATATCGCAGTTAACCACTTTCTAATAATATTGTCTAATAGTGTCTAATTTAAAAAGTTTTATACACGAAATACTTACGAAATGGAATTGAAATATTACAGAAACATCTATAAAAATACAAAAACCTATGTATCTAAATAAGCTTATTAGCTAGAAATTTCAAACTTTGTGTCAGTTATTTATTTCGATATTCGATACCTATGTATCGAAACTAATGATGTACGGTGAGAGCTTCATATCGAAAACGCGATTGCCGAAGCTGCCCCGATGCCGAAGGTGCCCCAGTCTCCCCTATATATATATATATATATATATTATTGTGAATACATCAAATCATTGCATACATGGGCGTATGCAGTGTTTTTAAAGGGGGGGTGCTTTGAAAAAATGAAAATACTGATGAAAAAATGAAAATACTTCTGTTAATACCAAAAATTAAAATTAATGTAAAAACACTTCGGGAGTGTCGAGCACTAAGCCCACCCCTCCCCTTTGCTACGTCTGTGATTATTATATATATTATTATATATTTAATTTGGCAGCAGCAACCTCATTATAATGTGGATAAATATCGCAGTTTCGCAACTTTCCTTCCCGACGTATACCACAATTAAAGTTTGAGAAACCCTTTAGCCGTCACTTGATGCTGACACAATAAATCGGCTGTATCTTGAAGAGTTCTTGAGATTTTCACTTGAAATTTTGTAGAGACATTCTTGAATTAGTGTAGAATCGAATTAAATTAAATTGACCTCGAGAATGGGGGGTCCCCTTAAATTGCATTTGACAGCTCCCCGTGTAACGGTATAATTGTGTATGCAAAAAGAAAATTAATTTTTCTTTGCTTTGGTGTGTGGCTTACTTGATTGTAACGATTAAGAAGTGATATGGCATGGTGTGAAATCCGACTTTGCCCAAAAAATTTTATAGTTGACCCCTAGTGCAATGGAAATTATATCGACAACAATAAAACAAGTAATATATTAATACACAACATATGTTTTTTTTTTAAATGTCTGGGTTATGCCACCCCAGATTTCAAGTTAATCAGTATTTTGGTAAATGGTTTAACAAACAAAAACGGTTATAATTAAAAAACCCGCACAAATCCGCAAAACCACATTAGGTTACTTAGATTAGGGACGGTTCAATAAACAAATATCAATTTTTACTTCAGTTGCCAAACGTTGCCCATGGATTTTATGCTCTCATAACCTCAAAGTTTTGAAATTTTTGCTATCCATCTAAAGTTACGCTTGTTTTAATACTATTTTTGCACATTCACATATATACAGATACATTTTATGATAAACAATATCGAATTCTTTCTTATTAATAATAAACTTTTATTTTATTTCCACTTTAAATCTTTACAAGTTACATACCAAATTAAGACAATTTTTGTGATATTTTAATATTTCATGTTTGACAGCTTGCTATGTAATGGTATATGTGATTATGCAAAAACAAAATTCATTTTTATTTGTTTTGATGTGTTCCTTACTAGATTGTAACGCAAAAAAGTCATAAGACAATGTGTGAAATTCGACTTTTGGCCAGTAAAATGGTGTGTTTGACCTATAGTGCACCGGTCGGAACACTAAAATTGTTAGTGCTCCACTGTTCGGAACAATACAAATCGTAGTGTTCCACTGGTCGGAACAATACAAATCGTAGCGTTCCACTTACTTGAACTGTACTTATAGTGTACCATACACGTCGGTTTTGTTTTTTTTTTTGAGGAAAAATGAGATCAAATAATAAAAAAATAAAAATGAATATAACCTTATTTGCAATTACAAAAGGTAGATATTTTGGTCGGTTTTTGTGACAAAATTATACAGCTTTGGATACAATTTTCATTAATTTACAAAACGAACATGATTTTTCATATAATATTTGGAGATCTCCTTGTAAAATGTTAGTATGAAAATTTGTTTCTTAAAAAATATTTAAAATTTGGTGATTTTCACACAATGAACATAATAATTACCTGTTTATTCATGAAAAGAAGTGTACAAATTACGGGGATATGAAAAAAGTCGTTTTATGATTTTGGGATAAATATTACAAAACCACATACAGGTACCATATAAAAAATATTCTTCTTTTTTATGATTTTTGTGCAAGTAGTCTTATGAAAAACATTTTTCCGACGAGAGCAATCGATTATCAACCAAAATGCAATCCAATGGAATTTTCAGTTACGAGTTGTCCGTCACTAGACGCCCTTTTTTAGTTATAAAATATTTATTATGTTAAACTGTTGATGCTAATATAATATTACTAATTTTTAATAAAATATAAACAAATACGAATTAAAAATATATTACATTTATTAAATCTATTGAAAAACAATAAAAATATAGATTTTATTCATACAAAAAATAAAAGATAAATACATCTTTTTGTATTCCGACAAATGGAACACTACGATTTTTTAGTGTTCCGACCGCGGTACACTACGATTTTTAGTGCTCCGACAGCGGTACACTACGAATTTCGTTGTGCTCCGGAACAGTAACAGATCATACTATAACATTGACTACAAATGTACAAAATTAACTGTAAATCAAGGAAGAAGATAGGAAGAATGCGAAGTCATATTGTTTTAATGTTAATTTTTATTTTGTTTTAAAATCGTAAAATAAAATGTGAAGAGTTTAAAATCATTGTAGTTTTCGGCATTATTAGCTTAGATTTATTTGATCATCTACTTAGTAACTCTTACTGAAATAATAACAGTTGTTCTGTATTTTTTAATTGTTTTTTCTTATTTTTTAAATCTTATTTTTCTATTGTGGGAATTTTATAATAATTAAATAAATAGTTGTTTTTTATAAAAACAACAAACTGGGATTCAGCCTGACTATTTTGCAAAAACAAAATTAATTAAAATGTATACATACTTCCATACAACACTGTATGTTAATGCAATACCGAATGTCGCATTACGGTCTGCCAGAGAAATGAAGAGAGACTTCAAACGGTTCGATGCTATAAATGGCACAATGTGTTCAAACCAAAATGACTGACTTGTCTGCAACACAGAGAAAACAAACAAATCACTGATCCCTCCTCATATTATTTAATGAGCTGGAGTTAAATTTCATTGTTTCCTCGCTCGAGATTATTAATGGGAAAAATCATTGATTTTTAAGTGACTTCGTCGTAAGTATTGAGAACTGATAAGGGAAGTAAATGAAAATGTTGGTTTACAATAAAAACAAAGATTATCTTAATTTTCAAAGGGTATGCGGGGGAGGAAGGGATTCTCTTAATCTCATACGATTTGTTGTAGAAAGAAGATAGTACAGGGCAGGACATTTATTAAAAATATATGTGTGCAGGCATTTACATATTAGCACCATATGTTTATGCTACAAAAAAATTGTATTATCTGAAATTAAGAGAATTTCGTTATTATAGTAGAAAACTATTTCACAACACAACTCTGCCATATTTTACTTGACTCAAATATGGAAATGATAGTTTTTGTAATTGTTCTTAATGATTTCTCACAATCATCACTTACAGATTATAATTGTGGGAAATCTGATTTGAAAATCATTTGTGAAAAATGATATTAGAACATGAATAATATTAGACAACAAAAATTTAAATGAACCTTTTTATTAATGACTTGCACAATTTAACACGAGATATGCATATTAGGAATATTTTACTGTAAATATTGTAATAATTGTTGAAAAAATATTATTTAAAATATCCACGCCTATGGCTGTGATAATTGTTAAGAAAAATATTGTTTAAAAAATCCACATATTTATTTTAATTATTTTTTTAATAATACAAAATATTTAATTTGGTTTAAAATTATTTGTTAATTCAATGTAAATATTGTTAACATTTCCATTGTATTATAGTTGTCATTTATTATAAAAAAACATTTTTGTACAATTTCATTATAATTAAGTTATCTATTATATAAATTCACCTAATATATAAAAT